>NW_027507748.1:652867662-653047662 GCF_037356315.1 Lithobates pipiens | reverse complement strand
CATGTGGGCCTGGACAATTCCTATTCATGGACTCACATATATCTCCCAGGGGTCCTACAAGCCCTTCTCTCCCCTTATCCTCCTCCTCCAACCTCCTAAATAGTTTCACTTCAATCTCTTGTGAGTAGTTTTCATATATTATATAATTTACCTTTTGCTTTAATATCACAATTCCATTTATATCAAAAGAATGTGGGAGTTTATTGACCTTTTCCTAGGATAGATAGAATTTATCACAAACTGTTATTTTATATTTTAGTTACCGTATATAGGCCGACCCGAATATGAGCCGAGACACCTAATTTTACCACAAAAAACTGGGAAAACATATTGACTCGAGTATAAGCCTAGGGTGGGAAAATGCAGCAGCTACTGGGTAAACAATGCCCATTTGCAGTCTAATTGTGCCCATTTTCAGCCTCACTGTGTCCATTTGCATTCTAATTGTGCACATTTGCAGTCTCACTGTGCCCATTTGCATTCTAATTGTGCCCATTTGCAGTCTCACTGTGCCCATTTGCAGTCTAATTGTGCCCACTTGCAGTCTCACTTTGCCCATTTGCAGTCTCACTTTGCCCATTTGCAGTCTCACTTTGCCCATTTGCAGTCTCACTTTGCCCATTTGCAGTCTCACTGTGCCCATCTGCAGTCTCACTGTGACCATCTTCAGCTATACCTTTCATTACTAAAACAGCGTGTGTCCCGCTATGTTATGCGGTCTGTTTGGCCGCCCATTGTAACAAAGCCCCGCCTCCTCCTCGTATACAATAGACAGAATGCTGATACAGTTTCCCAGCATTGTATTGGTGTTCCTCTATCACGGACAAGGAGGAGGCGGGGCTTCGTTACAATGGACGGCCGAACAGACTGCATAATACAGCGGGAGACGTGTGCTGTTTTAGTAATTAAAGGAAGGGCTCACTCGGGTATAAGCCGGGGGGGGGGGGGGTTCAGCCTATAAAATGGGTTGAAAAACTTGGCTAATACTTGAGTATATACGGTACATCACAGCTGATAGGTAGATTTAATATACCGGTAATGATGAAATTCTGGCAGACTTAAAAATATGCTATTCCTCTATATAAAGGCTTTTAATGATTAATCATAATTCTAATTTTATTGTTGGAGGACCCCAACAGGGTTCTCCAATGATATATATATTTTGTATTATATTCTATGGAGCAAGTGTCATTTGGCATATTTGTTTCCCTTGTTATCTTCAGTGCTCACAAAAAGAAACTTTAGGAATAATTACATCGGAATATTTTCTATTTATTATTTTAGCCTGCAGATGGCAAGCTCCACGGAAGAGCTTTGACCTGAACAGGAGAGAAGACTTTTTTTCTTTTTTTTTTTTTCTCTAGCGAAGAGAAAAAGATACAGGGGGAAATTTATCAAAACTTGGTCAGACAGTATCTGGAGCAACTGTCTAAAGCAACCAATCCGCTTCTTTCTTCAACTTCTTCAGTAAAAGTGATTGTAATTGATCACCTTGTAAAACAACCCATTCAGTTTAAAATAGAAATGAAAGGCAAAACATTTTTGTATAGAAAAAACATTATAAATACCTTTTTAATAAGTGATCACATCTCCTCTGTCCCCTCTATTCTGAGCTGCATAAGAGCTGGGGGGGGGGGAGAAGCAGCAGCTCACTGAGCTTGCAAGTGAATGGCTGTGGAGGGGGGTGTCAGGACAAGTGTGATCATTGGAGGAGAGTACACTGAGTTACCAGCACAGCTAAAGAACTGACCATAGTGTGTTCTCCTGCTTAGTGTGGTCAGTTTTAATAGGAAGGAAACTAGCAGGAACACGAGGGATTTCACATAAAGGAAGCAATAAAAAGAGAACAGGATACTTTCTTATACAAGTACATGGTACAGCAGGGACATATCAGGAATATGAAGTGTTGGGGTAACACTCGCTTTAAGCTTTGAAAGTTCCAGATTCTGGCTGCTCCTGTCTTAATAGATTTCACTCTATGTATTTTTTCCTTGTCACAGAGGAGAAACAATATTGGGGTAGGCCTTTACAGCATTGGTCACTGTGATTGGCTGATCACAGTTAACACGATTGGGAGCCATTCTGCTGGCTCCTGATTTTTAGAAAGAGATCCGGAGCTGTTAATCTCAGTGCTGGGGGCGAGTCTTCAACACAAACACAAGCGTGCATAATGTGGCACCCAGGAATAGTTCTCAATTCCTGGACACCACATATATGTGTTACACGTTCAGAAACTGGTAATCTGTGCATAAATTAAACCGATATTATGCGACGATAGTTTACAAAGTTTAAAAAAATATGTTTAACCGCTTGCTGCCCGCCCACCGCCAAATAACGGAGGGACAGTGCGGTTCTCGTTCTGGGAGGACGTCATATGATGGCACCACCCTGATCTCTGTAAAGAGCTGTGGCCATGGCTGTTTAACCATGTGATCGGCTGTGTCCATTTACAGCTGGTCCATTTACAGCTAAACACGGAAATGCCGGTAAATGGCTCTCCTCGCTTAACACTAACAGAGTGTGAGGTAAGGAGAGCCAATCAGTGGCATCTCCTTGCAGGGGACATTGAGACATGTATTCAGGGCACTGGTTATCAGTGCCCTAAATACAATAAAGCGCCATCAGTGCCCACAAGTGCCGCCAATCAGTGTCCATTAGTGATGCCTGTCAGTGCTGGCTATCATTGCTGCCCACCAGTGCCACCCATCAATGCCACCTATCAGTGCCCATAAGTGCGGCATATTAGTGCCCATAAGTGCCATCTCATCAGTGCCGCCTCATCAGCGCACATCAGTGAAGGAGAAAAATTACTTATTTACAAAATTTACCGACAAACTAAAAACAACTTTTTTTTTCAAAATTTTTGTTTTTGTTATGGTTTCTCCGCATCCAATTTGCATGACAGGAGAGTGTGCCCGGCTCTCAATTGAGCCGGTTCAGACAGCTCTGGGGCAGCCTCGGTTCCGCATTGGAAAAGGGACGTGTGCGTCTTTGGCTCAGTTTTCAGGTGCAAATTCACCTGAATCGGTGAACAGACACACCGGACCCCATGCTGGGAACCGCAACGGCATCAGTGTGAACCCATCCTTGGTAAATCAACCCAAGTGTTGGCTCTTTTTCTCTGCAGGTATAGCTACTTTCCATACACATTTGTGTTATTAGTGGCCTTTTCACATAAAGTACCTTTTTGTTTTTCGGTTTAGTGGTCCTTCATCTCCTTCTTTCCTACAGATCCCTCTTTGTTATTCTCCAAAGCCATTTTTGCAACCAGCTCCCAACTCTGTAATCTCCTTAATTGCCTTTTCAAATCATCCAGCGAGCCCAGCGCTGTTTCACTTCAGGACACCTTTATTTGGCCGTTTCATGTGTCGTCTTTTAAATCTAAAATTTGCCCTTTTTTAAATAGCAAAGGCTAACAAGTCTCATTTGTCTCCCAGTAATCTCCTCTATTTCACAGCAGTTTCACATAACCTTTACTTCCCATAAAAGCCTTTTTTCTTCTGTCCGAGTGGCCGGGAAGTATTCGAGAGGAAATGTTTTTCTAAGGATTGTTATTGGACTTTTCTCATTACAAGGGCACAAGTGGAGTTTGTTGAATGGCCCTGGCTGTGTCTACTATTAGAATTCCACATGTGAAGCTCATTATATTCATATGGATACCTTCATCTCCAGAGTGGTACTGACATGAACTCAACCGTGCTGTCAAGATGATTTACTCAGAAACTCTTGTAACCACAGCTTATTAGGGTAATACTGAGAATGGGCACAAAATGAAAGCACCTCTCTGTGACCAGTATGTTCGAGGCACTTACTGCTCGCTCTTCTATTCATTTGTTTTGTTTTTACAATAGCCTGACTTAAAGGGAAACCGTTGTATATTTCCATAAAGTACATTATGAGTTAATATTACAACGTCTATTCAAAAGGCATGGTTGACAAGGCTTTTACATTTTTACTTTCTTGCTGTTCCATATTCTAATTATTCTGTCACCTGTACATGTTTTTAAAGGCACCCTCTAGTGGTGATCTGTATATCAATTGTACATTTGCTCATTTGTTTTTTTGATCAAATCTTACTCATGGGTTGGATTTACTAAAGGCAACTAGGCCTATAGTAAATCAACACCATAGACCTGCTTTGTGGAAGAAGAGCAGGAAAGCACAGTGGTCATTTAGCCTAAAGCTGCCTACATGCGATACAACTTTCAGCCGGTTCCTGAGCAATCGGTTAACACTCCCCCTTCCCCGCCTCACATCCGACATCCTTTCATTGAAAAATCAAAGCAGCCAGACGGAAAATTGTTGGCTGAACAGTGGCTGCATCCAATCAGATGGATGGAGTTCTGACAGGTGTTGGCTATGGTTGTCAGAATACAATAACCACAGTGGCAGATTCTTCCACCTGCGCTGTATAGCTGAATAAAAAATAATGTATGTGTGTATACCCATCTTAACAAAGTGGAAAGCACAACCACTTGTATGTAATGTGAAAGTCTGGCTATCCCATTTAAATATATACACTATATTACCAAAAGTATTGTGACGCCTGCTTTTGGACACACATGGGTTCAATATTGAGTTGGCCCACCTTTTGCAGCTATAATGGCTTCAGCTCTTCCGGGAAGGCCGTCCACAAGGTTTAGGAGTGTGTCTATGGGAATGTTTGACCATTCTAGCGTACGCTATTGGGTAACTATATTACATGTCTGCACTGTATGGTATTTATTGTTCTTCCATTGTGCGTATATAACTTTGACATGTATATCTACAATATATATATTTTTCTTAGCAGACCGATCCTCTGAAGAAGACCCTTGGTATATGGGTTGAAACGCGTCAGAACAATCTTTCATACTGTTGACATTTCATTATTAACCACTTCCCGACCGACGCACGCCGATGTAGGTCGGCAGAATGGCACGGGCAGACATATTGGCGTACAGGTACGCCCATTTTTATATGCCGCCCTGCCATCGCATGTGCGCCGGCGCGCTCGTGTGCTGGTCGGGACCCTCGTGAGTCTGGTCGCGGGTCCCGCGGACTCGATTGCCGTGGGGATACCCGCGATCATCTCACAGGGAGGCTGAACGGGGAGATGCCATTGTAAACAGCATCTCCCCGTTCTGCCTAGCAACAAGTGACGCTGATCTCTGCTCCATGTGATTGGAGCAGAGATCAGTGTTCACTAACACAAAGCCCAGCCCCCCACAGTTAGTAACACGCCCCTAGGAACACTTGACCCCTACACTGCCACACCCTGGTTAACCCCTTCACTGCCAGTGTCATTTACACAGGAATCAATGCATTTGTATAGCATTGATTGCTGTATAAATGACAATGGTCTAGAAAAATGTCTGATGTGTCCGCCATAATTTCGCAGTCACAATAAAAATCACTGATCACCGCCATTACTAGTAAAAAAAATTATTAATAAAAATGCCATAAAACTATCCCCTATTTTGTAAACGCTATAACTTTTGCGCAAACCAATCAATAATCGCTTATTGAAAAATATGTAAAAGAATACGTATCGGCCTAAACTGAGGGAAATTTTTTTATATATATTTTTGGGGGATATTATTATAACAAAAAGTAAAAAAATGTTTTTTTCAAAATTGTCGCTTTATTTTTGTTTAGAACGCAAAAAATAAAAACCGCAGGGGTGATCAAATACCACCAAAAGAAAGCTCAATTTGTGGGAAAAAAAGGACGTCAATTTTGTTTGGGAGCCAGGTCGAACGACCGCGCAATTGTCAGTTGAAGCAACGCAGTGCCGAATCGCAAAAAGTGGTCTGGTCTTAAGCCAGCAAAATGGTCTAGTCTGAAAGTGGTTAATGTTGCTATGAAACTCCTGTCTGCAAGTGTATATTTGGTTTAGTTTTAATTTTCCTGCTGGAGCTAATTTTTTAACTATCATGTTATGCCCTTTGGTACTACTAATAAACAACCCTTTTTTTTTATATACAATATTGACAAAAAATTTTCACTTTGCTGCCTAAAAACCCCACTTTGGGGGAACCCTTCTCCCTCGTGTTGTATTTTCGGGGTGAGCAGCATTCTTCCATCTCCCGTTGTGTCTTTTCTTTGCTATATAGCGTATTTATGACTACATGCAGAAACAAGGTTTTTAGCACCTTAATACGCCCTTTACTTTTATCAATCCCCCAAAAGGCAATGTTTCAGTCATAGACAGAGTCTGGAGAATGAACTATATAGTTTTTTTATGTGCTTTAGGGACTCAGGTGGAGCTCTGGGTTTCTTTTCACATGTCTTTAGATACTCTGTTAAATAAATGCCTACTGTTCACAAAGCTCAATGGCTGAAGCTGAAATTTACACACGTCTGTAGAAGCCAGAGCAGAATCGGCCTTCTGTCTCCTCCCTTGAGAAGTCTCAAACAGAGATAGCGTGAGTAGGAGGAAACAGATTAGCAGTTTAGAGAACCATATGTCTTGGATGTGTCAAGGAAAAAGTTATCTTGTTAAGATAAACAGCTTTGAACAATTTTGTCATTCTTGTCAACATTTGACACTTCAAAGAGTGTTGCATGCCTTTGTCCCTAGTCACACACCATAGTTCCATATTCCGACTCCTACATCACTGATGAGTGCTTTATGTCACAGCTCTCTAGTAATCTCTAGTTGCCAAATTTGTGTAAAAATTTACTTTACCCATTTTCATATCCTTTATCTACCTGTACCTGGTATTACTAATTATATACTTTAGGCAGTAGATATATTGAAGTGGTTCTAAAACCTAAAGGTTTTTTTTTCTGTAATGCATTCTATGCATTTAGGTACAAAAACCCTCTGTGTCACAGAAGCCCCCCGCCAACCCCTTATATTTAACTGAGCCTGGTTTCAGTCCAGTGCTGTGCATAGGAGCAGCGGGTCTCTTCTTTTTCTCTCTCCTCACGGGGCAGATAGATAGCAGCAGGAGTCAATAGATCCTGCTGCTGTCAGTCAAATTCTGTGACGAGGGAGAAGGGTTCATGCTGCCTGTGTCAATAGATGCAAACAGGGTAGCTCTGGAGTGAGCCCACCCAAATGCCCCCATAGAAAATTCTATGGGGGCATTTGGGCGGGCTCACTCCCGAGCTGCCCTGTCATTTGCCGAAGATGAGCAGCCAGGGGAACACAGAAGAGAAGGATCGGGGATGCTCTGTGCAAATCAATTACCATGTTTGTTACTTTATTAAAAAAATAAAAGCTTCTATCGGACAAACAGCGCAACACCTTAGGTGCGCCTATTACAGAGCTAGAGGTCCATCAGGCCATTAGGGACTGAGGGCCCATAAAATTCGGGGGCCGGGTGGCTTCATAATCCTTTTTTTTATAAAAAGCTACCTGATATAGTTGTAACACCCCTTACTTACATGTTCAATAGCCTTACGAATAGAGCTATTCTTACAGCCAACCTTCTAAGAGCCAACATAGCAATGATACCAAAGCTAACTTTCGCGAAATATCGCTTCTGAACGTTGGTCTCAAATTATTGACTAAAATCCTCGCATCTCAACTGAATAAGGTCATCCATAAGGATCAGGTGGGCTTGGTTCCCTTATGCCAGGCAGCAGATAACATCCAACGTATGATTCTTCCAGACACTGCGTTTCATCCCTGGTGATGCTCTGCCAGGCCTCTACTGCAACTGTCTTTAGTTCCTGCTTGTTCTTGGGGCATTTTCCCTTCAGTTTTGTCTTCAGCAAGTGAAATGCATGCTCAATCGGATCCAGGTCAGGTGATTGACTTGGTCATTGCATAACATTCTACTTCTTTCACTTAAAAAACTCTTTGGTTGCTTTCGCAGTATGCTTCGGGTCGTTGTCCATCTGCACTGTGAAGCGCCATTCAATGAGTTCTGAAGCATTTTGCTGAATATGAGCAGATAATATTGCCCGAAACACTTCAGAATTCATCCTGCTGCTTTTGTCAGCAGTCACATCATCAATAAATACAAGAGAGCCAGTTCCATTGGCAGTCATACATGCCCACGCCATGACACTACCACCACCATGCTTCACTGATGAGGTGGTATGCTTTGGATCATGAGCAGTTCCTTTCCTTCTCCATACTCTTCTCTTCCCATCACTCTGGTACAAGTTTATCTTGAGCTCATCTGTCCATAGGATGTTGTTCCAGAACTGTGAAGGCTTTTGTAGATGTTGTTTGGCAAACTCTAATCTGGCTTTCCTGTTTTTGAGGCGCACCAATGGTTTACATCTTGTGGTGAACCATCTGTATTCACTCTGGTGAAGTCTTCTCTTGATTGTTGACTTTGACACACATACACCTACCTCCTGGAGAGTGTTCTTGATCTGCCCAACTGTGGTGAAGGGTGTTTTCTTCACCAGGGAAAGAATTCTTTGGTCATCCACCACAGTTTTCCGTGGTCTTCTGAGTCTTTTGAGGTTGCTGAGCTCACTGGTGCATTCTTTCTTTTTAAGGATGTTCCAAACAGTTAATTTGGCCATACCTAATGTTTTTGCTATCTCTCTGATGGGTTTGTTTTGTTTTTTTAGCCTAATGATGGCTTACTTCACTGATATTTATAGCTATTTGGATCTCACAGCAACAGATTCCAAATGCAAATAGCACACTTGAAATGAACTCTGGACCATTTATCTGCTCCTGGCCATGGAACAGCTGAACAGCCAATTGTCCCATTACTTTTGGTCCCTTGAAAAGTGAGAGGCACATATACAAACTGTTGTAATTCCTACACCGTTCACCTGATTTGGATGTAAATACCCTCAAATTAAAGCTGATATTCTGCAGTTAAAGCACATCTTGATTGTTTCATTTCAAATCCATTGTGGTGGTGTATAGAGCCAAAAATATTAGAATTGTGTTGATGTCCCAATATTTATGGACATGACTGTATGCAAAAGACTTGAGACTAGGGCGGCAGTTCACCTTCCAGCAGGACAACAACCCTAAACCTACAGCAAGCGCTACAATGGAATGGTGATCAAAGCATATTCATGTTTTAGAATGGCCCAGTCAAAGTCTAGATCTATATCCAATTGAGAATCTGTGGCAAGCTGTTCAGACGCTCTCCATCCAATCTGACAGAGCTTGAGCTATTTTGCAGAGAAGAATGGGCAAAAATGTCACTCTCTAGATGTGCAAAGCTGGTAGAGACATCCCCAAAAAGACTTGCAGCTGTAATTTCAGCAAAGGGGGATCTACAAAGTATTGACTCAGGATACAAAGGCACACCACACTTTTCAGATATTTATTTGTAAAGAAAAAATGAAAACCATTATTCTCCTTCCACTTCACAATTATGTGCCACTTTGTGTTGACCTATCACATGCAATCCCAATAAAGTACATTTACGTTTTTGGTTGTAACATGACAAAATGTGGAAAATTTCGAGGGGTATGAATACTTTTTCAAGGCACTGTATCTGAGCGATGATTCCATTGGTCAGGTACAGTGGTGGCTGCCAGTGCATCACCTCTTTACATGCAGCTCCCTAGAGATCCTCATTGAGTGATCTTCCTAGCTTGCTTTCCTTCTGAATCTTTCCATTCCTACATCTTGCCCACTAAGCATACTGCACATAAAAAGGCCATCAACACGGCCAGATATAGACTTTCCATGTAAGTAAATTGCGTTTAGGCTGCGCATTTATGGTGGATGAGGACTGGAAAGAATCCTATAAAGAGGCCTTGCAGAGCCAGACAGACCTCTTGATGAAGGCTGCTGGAGAGCTGTGTTCAAGACAACTCTAATATATTAAATGCTGGGGTAGAGTAGGGGGTCCTTGGAGGGATAGGTATACATTCCATGCACTTCTCCTTCAAGACACTTTCAGTAATAAGCCAAAGTTATGCTATAGTTTCCATATGGATGATGGATTTGAATTTGGACTTTCATTATTTTGACACAAGGATATATAATGACATCAGTGGTCCATGTATCTCGGTGTACCGGCTTTGACCTCACTGGAGTAAATTAGGAACAGCCTAGTGCAGTAATGACTTTTATGTCAGGTGGCTTGTTCCTCAGTATTTCTTTAAAGATAAATCATGGGGTTTATGAGGTGATAACAGCTCACTTCTAAAGCAGTTACTGTCCCCTCTGTTTTCAACTACAATAATTAATTGGTCATTGCCTCTGCATAATGTGTGAGACATCAAGAATTGCTGATGACTGACACAGCTAAATGTTTTTGCTTAAAACCAGGCAGATGTAAAGAAAAATGCTATTTATTACAATGGTGTATACATTTTAGCCCTTGTACACGCGGTCGGACAATCCGATGGAAAATGTCAGATCGGACCGCTTTGTCGGATAATCCAACCGCGTGTGGGCCCCATTGGACTGTTTCCGTCGGAATGTCCGACCGACAAAGTTTTAGAGCTGGGCTATAAAACTTTCCGACAACATGATCCGATTGGACTTTGTCCAATCGCTTGTAGAGAATTCCGATCGGACAAAGTGCCACGCATGCTCAGATCAAATTCCTAGACCAAAGCTATTGGCTACTAGCCTGAACGTAGTCCCGTCGTAACAAAATAACATCATCACAATTTTATGGTCCAGTTTATTGAGGCCCCAACTAGGAATGATGCTCTGTTGGACCTAGTAATCTCAAACCATGCAGAACGTATTACTAGTGTTCAGATAAAGGAACACCTGGGTAGCAGTGACCATAACATGATTTCATTTGATGTTAGCTGTAAGCAAAAATCTCATATGGGAAAGATAAAAACACTTAATTTCAAGAGAGCTGATTTTCCAAGGATGAGGGCTGCTCTCCAGGACCTAGACTGGGAGAGAATATTGGCATCAATGGGCACAGAACAGAAATGGGAATTCTTCAAAAAGACTGTTTGTGATCTCACGGCAAAGTATATTCCCATAGGCAATAAGTTTAAAAGGCTAAAAATAAAACCAATGTGGCTCACGGCCAAAGTTAAAAAAAAACTATAAACTATAAAAAGAGCTTTTAAAAAATATAAAAATGAAGGATCACTAGTGTCATTTAAATGTTACAAAGAATATAACAGAATATGTAAAAAGGAAATCAAGGATGCAAAAATTCAAAATGAAAGAAAGATTGCAAAAGATAGTAGGACAAACTCTAAAAAAAATCTTCAAATATATTAATAGTAAAAAGGTCAAGTCTGAGCATGTAGGCCCTTTACAAAATAATCTGGAGTAGGTGACTGGGGGCAAAGAGGAGGCTAACTTATTAAATACTTTCTTCAGCTCTTTGTATACAAAGGAACATGGGGGAGCTCATGTCCATAATGTGGGTGGTAGTGACGCAGCCCCAAATCCACAATGGATCAAAAGTGATATGGTCCAGAAATATTTGGACAGAATAAAGGTGGATAAAGCACCTGGACTTGATGGCATCCACCCACGGATCCTAAAAGAATTGAGCTCTGTAATTTCAAAGCCATTGTATCTAATTTTTAGGGACTCATTAATGACAGGAATAGTATCACTTGATTGGCGCAGGGCCAATGTGGTGCCTATATTTAAAAAGGGAACAAAATCTTTACCAAGTAACTATAGACCTGTTAGTTTAACTTCTATAGTTGGGAAGATACTGGAGGGATTAATAAAAGACCACATAGATGAGTTCTTGCAGGAAAAAAATATTTTAAGCAACAGACAGCATGGATTCATGAAAGACAGAAGTTGTTAGACAAACCTGATTTCTTTTTATGAGGTGGTAAGTAAAACCTTGGACAGAGGGGGGGCGGTGGACGTGGTATACTTGGATTTTGCAAAAGCGTTCGATACAGTTCCTCACACACAGCTCATGTGTAAGGTAAAGTCTACAGGTTTGGAAATATCAGTTTGTGTATGGATAGAAAACTGGCTAAAAGACACAATTCAGAGAGTAGCTGTTAATGATTCTTACTCTGAATGGTCTAAGGTTATCAGTGCTAGGACCCTTACTTTTTAATATCTTTATAAATGATATTGGGTCTGGGATCAAAAGTAACATTTCCGTCTTTGCAGATGACACCAAGCTATGCAGTGGAATAACGTCCTTACAGGATGTCTCCAATTTACAAGCCGACCTCAATGCTTTGTCTAATTGGGCGACTATGTGGCAGATGAGGTTTAATGTTGAGAAATGTAAAGTTATGCACTTGGGGGCTAAGAATATGCATGCATCATACATGCTAGGGGGAGTACAACTGGGGCAATCCATAGTGAAGGATCTGGGGGTTTTGGTAGATCATAAGCTCAATAATAGCATGCAATGCCAAGCTGCGGTTTCCAAAGTGAGCAAAGTCATTCCCTGTATTAAGAGAGGTATGGACTCCAGAGAGAGAGAGAGAGAGATCATTTTGCCCCTGTTCAAATCATTAGTAAGACCTCATCTGGAATATGCAGTTCAGTTTTGGGCACCAGTTCTCAAAAAGGATATCAGGGAACTGGAGAAAGTGCAGAGAAGGGGCAATAAGAGGCATGGAGGAACTCCGCTATTATGAAAGATTAGAGGAACTGAATTTATTCACTCTTGATAAAAAGAGATTAAGGGGGGATATGATCAACATGTACAAATATATAAGGGGTCCATATAGTGAACTTGGTGTTGAGTTATTCACTTTACAGTCAACAAAGAGGACAAGGGGGCACTCTTTATGTCTAGAGGAAAAGAGATTTTATCTCCAAATACGGAAAGGTTTCTTCACAGTAAGTGAAAATGTGGAATAGACTCCCTGCAGAGGTGGTTCTGGCCAGCTCAGTGGATTGCTTTAAGAAGGGCCTGGATTATTTCCTAAGTGTACATAATATAACTGGGTACTAACATTTTATAGGTAAAGTTGATCCGGGCAAAATCCGATTGCCTCTCGGGGCATCAGAAAGGAATTTTTTCCCCTGCTTTAGCAAATTGGATCATGCTCTGCTGGGGTTTTTTGCCTTCCTCTTGGTCAACTGTGGGTATAGAATTGGGTATATGGGATTGTATGATATTATTATTATTATTTTTTTTTTATTATTTTATTTTTTTGTGGTTGAACTGGATGGACTTGTGTCTTTTTTCAACCTGACTAACTATGTAACGTTCTGAACGATCGGATTGTCCAACAACTTTGCCCGACCGTGTGTATGTAACACAAGTTTCGGGCAAAATTCGTCTGACAAAATCCGACGGATTTTGTTGTCGGAATGTCCGACCGTGTGTACAAGGACTTATACATTTTTTTTGTTTTACAAATGGCTAGTTAAAGCACTAGAATCTAGCCTTGATATCAGACTCCTGAAACCCCCTGCAGAGCAGAACCCAGACTGATACAGCAAGGGACAGGACATGTGATTGCACATATGCTGACAGGAGGGAAGAGCAGAGTGAGCAGAGTTCAGTATGCTGTGGTTGGGGAAGAGATACTACTGTATTCCTTAAAGTGGAACTTTAGTCAGAAAATAAAGTCCTGCTAGATCACGTCAGGCTGGCCCCTTTTGAAGGTATAGCTATGTAAAACATTAATAATAACTGCCTATATTGTTTAAAATCCAGTAATACGCGGTCTCACCTTACTCTGCACATGCTCAGTTGCTCTCCTATTTTAGGCATTTGTAGGCACTGCTGAGTCTGTAGAGGCCGATATGCTCACAGCCTTAACGGGTTGCCGACCGCCGCCCGTCAAATGACGGCCAGGCGGCACGGCTCTTGTGGGAGAGCGTCATATGACATCCTCCCATTTAAACAGGGAATGCGCGCCCATCCCTGTTCCTTCGGTGGCGGCGTGTCACAGAGACACCTCTCGCCACCGAGGGGGGGGGGGGGTGAACAGCCTTTGGGTATGGCTGTTTACCACGTGATCGGCCGTGATGAAGTCATGGGCGATCACAGATAGTTCCACCTCCACTGTGCACGGCGCAATCGCCCATTAGAGTACCCGAGTACCTGTCACCAGCCCATCAGAGTACCCGAGTACCTGTCACCAGCCCATCAGAGTACCCGAGTACCTGTCACCAGCCCATCAGAGTACCCGAGTACCTGTCACCAGCCCATCAGAGTACCCGAGTACCTGTCACCAGCCCATCAGAGTACCCGAGTACCTATTTGCAGCCCATGCCTCATAGAATATACGTTGGGGTGTTTGCTTTCCAAAATGGGGTAATTTTGTGGGTAATTCCACTGGGCTGGTGCTCCTGGACCTTCAAAAGTGTGATAGGTAGGAATGAAATGAGATGTGTAATTTATGCTCGTAGAACACCTGAAGGTACTACTTCAACATTGGGCCTCTGTATGTGGCCAAGCCATGTAAAAGTCTCACACATGGGGTATCGCCATACTCGGGAAGAATAGCAGAATGTGTTTTGGGGTGTAATTTTTGCTATATACATGCTATGTGTTAGGAATATTTTATAAATGGACAACTTTGTGTAAAAAAAATGTGTTTTTTTTTTTGTTTTCCACATTTTCCAAAAACTTCTGGAAAAAAATTAACCATTCAAAAGACTCATTCTGCCTCATAGATTATACGTTGGGGTGTTTTTTTCCAAAATGGGGTAATTTTGTGGGTAATTCCATTGTCCTGGTGCTCCAGGGCCTTTTTAGGTGGTTGAGAAATGAAATGTGTCATTTTTGCTCGTAGAAGGCATGAAGGTGCCACTTCAATGTTGGTCCTCTGTATGCCAGGGTGTGTAAAAGTCTCACACATGTGGTATCGCCATACTCGGAAGAGTAGCAGAATGTATTTTGGGGTGTAATTTGTTGTATGCATATGCTGTGTGTGATAAATAACCTGATAATATGACAATTTTGTAAAAAAAAAAAATTTAAAAAATCTTAATTTTGCAAAGAATTGTGGGAAAAAATGACAACTTAAAAAAAACTCACCATGCTACTTACTTAATACCTTGGAATGTCTAATTTCTAAAAAGGGGTCATTTGGGGGGGTATTTATACTTTTCCGGCTTGTTAGTGTCTCAAGAAATGAGATTCACCTGATGTACTGAAGGCCTGATCAGATGTGATCAGTTTTCAGTGATTGGCACCATAGTTTATAGACTCTATAACTTTCACAAAGACCAAATAATATACACTAATGTGGGTTATTTTTACCAAAGATATGTAGCAGTATAAATTTTGGCCAAAATTTATAAAGAAAAATTACTAATTAGCAAAATTCTATGACAGAAACAAATAAAAAGGCATTTTTTCACAAAATGTAAGTTATTTTATTTATCGCACAAAAAACAAACAAAAACACTAGTGATTAAATACCACTAAAAGAAAGCTCTATTTGTGTGGAAAAAAAGGACGCAAGTTTCATATGGGTACAGTGTTACATGACTGAGTAATTGTCATTCAAACTTTGAGAGCGCTGAAAGCTGAAAATTGGTCTGGACAGGAAGGGGGTGTAAGTGTGCTGTATTAAAGCGGGGTTCCACCCTAAAGTGTAACTTCTGCTGATCGGAACCCTCCCCCCCTCCGGTGTCATAATTGGCACCTTTCAGGGGGGAGGGGGGTGCAGATACCTGTCAAAAACAGGTATTTACACCCACTTCCGGCCATAGACTCCCATGGGAGTCTATGCCTCTTCCTGTCCCTGCGAGCTGTCTGCTGGGACACAAACGGGTCCCAGAGACAGCGCGGACAATTCCTATTGCGCTGCGCGACTCGTGCATGCGCAGTAGGGAACCGGGAAGTGAAGCCGCTTCGCTTCACTCCCTGATTCCCTCATCTAGAATGGTGGCGGCAGCAGCTGAGAGCTGAGCGATCAATCGGCCTCGGCTGCCGGCATCGCTGGGCCCCGGGACAGGTGAGTGTCCATTTATTAAAAGTCAGCAGCTGCAGTATTTGTAGCTGCTGGCTTTTAATATTTTTTTCCGCAGTGCAGTCACGCTTTAAGGTGGTTAAAGCAGAATTAAATCCTCCTATTCTTTACAGCATGGGTGCTCAACCTGTGGCCCTCCATCTGTTGTGAAACCAAGTCCCATAATTTCTCTGCCTCAGGGAGTCATGTACCTGGCAGCATTGCAATGCCTTATGGGACTTGTAGTTCCACAACAGCTGGAGGGCCACAGGTTGAGCGCCCATTCTCTACAGCTAAGGAAGCTGCTTCTGTTTAAACTGCAACTGCCATGGTGCTGCACGTGTGATCAGTTATGCCACCAGCCATTTGATGGTTTGACAGTTTGGTTGAGGACACAAGCAAATAAGACAATTAGCAATCCCGGCATTCCAGGGATGTAACTGTTTTTTGAAACCCTTAAATCGATGGGTTTAGTTCCACTTTATGATTTACTGCTGTTTGGGGTCTCTGGACTTCAGAAAAATGTCAGCCTCCTGCAAGAAGCAAGTTGTTATGGGTAAAGTTCAGCTTTAAGGGCTGTGCTAGAATGCAGCTGCTGGTGTGTGGTAGGATGACAGCAGTGCCGATGAGCCAAGCCCGCATCGCACTGTTGCCTTTTTTTTTAATGCAAACTTTATTGAAATGTGACAAAGTCACATATCACTAACCCCTTGGCGCCGCCACCTCCTGGCCCTATAAGGATGTTCAGATGTCGGGAGGTGGGGCAGTGTCTATGATCATGTTACTGCCATGATTGGCTGTCATGGCAGTCACATGATTGGAACGCTTTCCATTAGCCAATGGAAACTGCCGGGAATCCGCAGGGTGCGCGCTCTCAGCACAGCTTTGTTCACAATGTGGTACTCAAATATGTGGCCACTCTGCGCCAAGGCCCTCCTGCCCGAGAGACCACATGCTTGCGTGCCATCAGGTTAAATTCTATTCAGCTACTGTTCTTCAGCACACACCACCGCAGTTATTAAAATCACATTTCAAATTTAAAAAGTAGTGGCATCCTGCACCGTTATGTCGGTTATGGTGGTGATCCCTTACTGTGGTACGAGTACACACTATACAGATCAATACATGATATACGCTCCCTACTTTATCCAATCAGGGAACTCTTTGTATTCATTTAGAAAATGCAAAGTATTCTCTTAATGGCTCCCATGCCGAGTGGACCACCTCCTGTGTTCACAATGTAGCAGGATAGCCACTCAGCACAGGACCCAGAAGCAAGTGGAGATCACTGGAGTAGTGGCGTCTAACCTGATTTCCAGCTTTCTGGAGCATCGACCAGGTATAGTAAGTATATGTATAGTTACATTGGTCCAAACTAGACAAGTGTAACTATGTAGAAATTATCCATAAGTTTATATATTCTTTAACAGTGGAAGTGGCATTACCCTCCTGTCTGTGCTGTCTGCTACATGTATAGTCTTGTCTATATTCCCCCCACGTTCCTGGGAACGAGGCTCATCGGTAGTGGGTGCCGCAGCGACTACCAGCTGGTTACTGGAAAATCACAGGTAAATGCACATGATCGCCAGCACACCAAGGATCCTCAAATGTCGTACAAAGCTTTTTATTACAGAGTGATGACATCACAAGAGAAAGTGCAACGTTTCGGAACTCGCAGGACCCCTTCGTCAGGCATGCCCACTCTGCAATAAAGACCTTAGGACGACATTTCAGGATCCTTGGTGCGCTGGCAAATATGTGCATTTATTTGCTAGATGTATAGGCCAATAATAAATGTGCTTTACTGCAGTGGTCATCAACCCTGCCCTCAGGACCCACTAACAGGCCAGGTTTGCAAGATAACTGAAATACATCACAGGTGAGATCATTTGCTGCTCAGTGATTGCAGTATTCTAGTCTGCATCTCCCCAAGGTAATACATAAAACCTGGACTGTTAGTGGATCCTGAGGACAGGGTTGATGACCACTGCTTTACTGTATATATTGAATATTGGAATAATAAATCCATATACAATTGCAGTCATACTCGTTAGTGCTTAGTAAAACTTTATTTTTCCAAATGGATTCTAAACTCCATCAGACTGTCCTCCGCTGATGCATTTTGAGTTGTAGGCACTCATCTTACAATAGGAAATATAGAAGTAGATCTAATTAGAGACCACCGATATTGCAATGTAATCAAAAGCAGAAAGGAGCATTACAATGTTATACATTTAAAGATTAGCAATAATTTAATATTTATAATGAACTTCAAACATCTTTTATTCTTTAATTTTGGATTTCAAAATTGTCATTCCTAAAAATAGGAAATAAAAAATGATTTTAAAAAAAATTCTCATCTCATGCTTGTCTGTTCCATTTTTAAATTCACTGGAATTCAAGTAAATTTGCCCTTTTACTTTGTGTACTATTACGAAGTCTATGGTCGATTTTTATTTTTATTTTTTTTACCCCATTTCTGTCAGCTGTAGCTTTTGTAGGAAAATTTATTTTTGCTTTGCCTGAAGTATTATGAATTTCAAAGACCTAAACGGTTATTCTTTATTGGTGGTGCTTGCCAGTGGTACTTCAACAATAGAAGTTGCCAAAAGACTGGTTAATGACATTCCAGGTAATAAAATAATACTTTAGAAAATACAGCACTATATAAAATAGGAACAGTAGAAGCATTGTTAATAAATTGCATTTATACTTAAAAGATGCCTTTAAAGGTACGGTAATCAAAGATGCAAAGAGCCATTCATGGCTCATCCCGGGGGAATTACATATAAAACCGCCCACCTCAGCTAAGTACCCTAAATACTCACCCAAAACAATAGTCAGCAACAGGCGAGTCAAATTCTTCCACCCTTTCCTCTGCAGTATGGAAAAAGTTAAAACACACAAGGTAAGTATAAAAAAAGTTATTTTACAGGGTGACTCTGGTTTTGTTTGTTATTTTAGTGAAGGAGTCGTTTTAAAGCTAGTATAAGATTTTAGAGATTGGTTTTCAGTAAGTGTCCCTTTCACTATCAATGATGAATACCAAACATCCTGTCATCAAAAACAAGCTTACTTTTTTCCTAAGATTATCTGCGGGCTCTGGACTTTAATGTAAAAGTGTGCAGTTGTAAGACTGCCTGATCTCTTCTATATGCAGTAGAAGTCGTGTGTTACCCCCTTTCCCTGCCAAACCGCTCCTTCATAGTTCTGATGGCCATCAGAGAGCATTGAGGAGAGATCTGATGCACAATCTCTGCTCTGTGCAGTAAACCTGGAAGTGCTCTGCTCTGAACACTTCTGGGTTCACAGATGTTAGATGACTGCAGGCTATGCCCAGGTATACAACAGATCAAGTACTTTCTGTATTCATTCTGTTAAAGTAAAGTGCACGGGAGTTGTAGTGGTCTAATAGACTCCATATGTCAACATGAAGAGGACTTGTTGCTGCTCAATGTTATCATATTAGCAATAGAGTAAAGTAAAAAGTTTTAAAAAATCATAAAATTATTATTATTTAAGATACTTACTGTATATAGCAGTGTCAATTTACACAGCGCTTTATATACCGTATCTCACAAAAGTGTGTACACCCCTCACATTTTTGTAAATATTTTATTATATCTTTTCATGTGACAACACTGAAGAAATGGCACTTTGCTACAATGTAAAGTAGTTAGTGCACAGCTTGTATAACAGTGTAAATTTGCTGGTCCCTCAAAATTAACTCAACAGACAGCCATTAATGTCTAAACTGTGGGCAACAAAAGTGAGTACACACCTAAGTGAAAATGGCCAAATTGGGCCCAAAATGTCAATATTTTGTGTGGCCACCATTATTTTCCAGCACTGTCTTAACCCTCTTGGGCATGGAGTTCACCAGAGCTTCACAGGTTACCACTGGAGTCCTCTTCCACTCCTCCATGATGACATAACAGAGCTGGTGGATGTTAGAGACCTTGCGCTCTTCCACCTTCCGTTTGAGGATGGCCCACAGATGCTCAATAGGCTTTAGGTCTGGAGACATGCTTTGCCAGTCTATCACCCTTACCCTCAGCTTCTTTAGCAAGGCAGTGATCATCTTGGAGGTGTGTTTGGGGTCGTTATCATGTTGGAATACTGCCCTGTGGCCCAGTTTCTGGAGGCAGGGAATCGTGATCGGCTTCAGTATGTCACAGTACCCCTGTTGAGGGGTTGTCCCCCCTTTTGTGAGATACTGTATATCATGTATCATTGATTTGTATAGTGTGTACTCTTACCACAGTAAGGGGTCACCACCATTTTGTATGTTTGCTTTATATTAAAGTATGTAATCTTTTGGAAGGTATTGGTTCATATATTCAGATCAATTCCGTACCATTTTTTTAATCAATTCTCAATAAATTTTGATTAGACTACACTGCTTGGTCGTCTTTTTGCCTACTTTTGCAGTTTGTGCTACAACTGTGTTTTTTCTCTTGTTCAGCTTCCCAATTAGGAATATACCACACCTTACAGGTGCGTCAGCGAGCTATATACTCCTCATTTTGGGTAATCTGTTACCCTTTTTTGTATACACTCACTACTTTACATTGTAGCAAAGTGTCATTTCTTCAGCATTGTCACATGAAAAGATATAATAAAATATTTACAAAAATGTGAGGGGTGTACTCACTTTTGTAAAATACTGTATCCATTTACATCAGTCCCTGCCCTCAAGGAGCTTACAATCTAAGGCCCCTAACACACATACATACACATACTAGGGCCCATTTAGACAGGAGCTAGGACCTACCAGCATGTCTTTGGAGTTCGGAAGGAAACCCACGCAAGTATCGGAAGAACATAGAAAACTCCAGGCAGGTGCTGATGGGGTTGGGATTTAAACCAACAACCCTAGTGCTGCTAGATCTAATAATATACAAAAATTTAAAGGACCCTGCCCTCTGCCCACACACATGCGTAAAAAAACACACTCTTAGAACACATATACTGTATGTAAGTTCTGATTGTGCCAAGAATAATTCTTGGGCCATCATTTACAAATGGTTGATTTTATTTTGAAGCTGTAGAGGTGTTTAAATCATTGACTACAAACATTTTTAGTATCATCGCTTGTCACCATTTCTCATGTGCATGCAATTTTGAGGCTTGACATATTTTGCATCTCTTTACCCAACACTATCTCATCATAAAAACATTAGGGATACTATTGTGTTTGCATGTGCTAAAATGAAGTTTGTCATTTTCACAGAAAATATAGGTTTGATAAATAGTTGTAAAAAAGTAAAACTGCGCTATTCAAATAAACTGCCCTATGAGCAGCAGCTCAAATTGTTATACTACGACACTCTAAACTGTATGCAATGGGGAGCTGTGCTAAAAAGAACGAAAAAAGTTTTTCTATAATAAAAAGCTTAAAAACCAGAACAAATACTCTTGATATTGTTTACAACAACCCGCATGTGTTCATAAAAGTAAATATATAAATCAATAGCAAGTGACAAATAATATAAACTAGACAAAGTGAGTAAATAAATAAATTAATTATATAAATAAGTTAGATAAAATGGAAAACACAATGAAGACTTATTTGGATGTGAAAAAAACAAACCACATGCGACAAATAATATAAACTAACACCGTCAGGTGTGCCACCTCAAAAATCAATGAATTAATAAATATGAATTAAAGTGAAAATAAATAAAATTACCTAAATAAATAGATACATAAAAATAAATAAGCTTAACAAAATTCAAAATTCATTCAGTGTGTGAACAAAAATAATAGTCCAAACGAGTCCCATAGTTAATAACAAGCCCAAAAAAAAGTAGGCAGTCCAATGTGAAGTGAAAACTGACACCGACAAAAAATCATGTGGAAAGGAATCAGAGGAAGCACCTCCACCAATGAGTAATTAGGGCCGCTTACCAGAGCGTAAGATCTCAGTATTAAGTGAGATCAAAAATCACATATATAGATGGTCTAGGTGAAATGTCCCAGGAAACTACACCAGACCTCTCTCTCCAAGTAATCCAGATGTTTAAACGATTATGACCCCATCAATATGAAAAGACAAGGGGACACTTGCATAGCATAAAACCCTTTTACTTTATTTGTACAGATAGAAAGCAAGTAAACTCACATGCTTAATGAACGTAAAGGCAATTATCAAAATTGAGCTGGCCGGCTCTCAGCTGCCGCCCGCAGTTCCAGGTCTAGCGTAGAACGCGGTGATGTCAGCACGCCGTTCCTCCCTACGCGTTTCGTCACTATACGGACGTGATCACGGGATTGATAAATAGTTGTGCAAATATCATGAGACATGAAAATGTGCAACTATCAATCTTTTTATTCTACAGGTTCTGTGCTTTCTCAAAATATATAATTTGGGGGGTTATCAGTATTCTTCCGACTAAAATTGAGCATTTTAATATGTAAAATATGAAAAACTGGTCAGGCAAAAAAATAGTTAAAGCCCAACTCTAGCTAAAACATGAGTGGTGAGTGAGTAGACGTTTATGATGTGTTTCACAGGAGAGATTTCCCCCTTACTTCCCGTGTCGGTGACAAGATTTAACAATTTCACAGGGAAAGGAAGTGATGGTAAAATCTCTTCTGTTGGGATGTAGACTTTTTTTTTTTTTTTTTTTTTTTTTTACTTTTGGAATGAGATAAAAGTAAGAAGATATCCCAAGTTTTTACTCCTTCTGGGATATCTCTTCCTAAACTGGCTTTACATGGCTAGATTTTCTTCTGATTCGTAATGAATCTGGCAAAATTCGAGCCATGAGTGGCTCTATAGTCCCCATCCTGCTTGACAAACTTTGATTGAAAAATTGTCTTTGACGAACAGTGACTGCATCATTTGTAATGCTTCCTTGTTCCAGGGCCTCCAGCAAGGAGCACAGTGACCAGCACAATGGTGACATCACAAAATCCCATTTCAAATTTCCTGGGACTAAGAGACCTCTTTCCTTTGATCCCACACTGCAAATATTCAGCTATGAGTCTGTAGACAAAGAAGTGTATATACACCATCTCTTACCAGAGACTGCACTGATATTTTTCAGAAGGTATTCAAAACAACATGTAAACTTTTCAGGGAAAATTTATAAATGTTCTCCAATATTTTAGAAGGAACTTTTTGAGTTCAGGTCCACTCTAACTTGACTAAGAAAATAGAGTTCAGCTCTTAAAGAGGAAGTAAACCCTGATGAGTTTACTTCCTCTTTCATTCCCTGCAAAGGCAAAGCATAATGGACTACTATGCATCGCATAGTAGTCCATTATGTGTCACTTACCTGACACAGGAGCCAGCGATGTCACCGTTGTCCCCTGTAGTCCGGCGCATCCATCTTGGTGGGGTCTCGCTGCTCCGCCACTGTCATTCGGCGAAGCCGCGATGATGTCACTCCCGCGCATGCGCACAAGAGCCGACGCGCGCGGCATCTTCGACGTTGACGATGCCGCGCTCAGTGCGCCTGCACACCGCTGTCTACGGCGCATGCGCCGTAGACAGCAGTGCCTGTCTTTCGGCAAATATCTCCTAAACCGTGTAGGTTTAGGAGATATTTCTTGGACCTACAGGTAAGCCTTAATCTAGGCTTACCTGTAGGTCAAAGTGTGTTGTAAGGGTTTACAACCACTTTAACACATTTGGGAAATAGAACCCTATTGATAGAGAACATTTCATCATCAATGAGAGGAACAGTCTAAGAGAGAAGTGAAGGTCTAGACCTGATGGGGAGAATTTAGTGGTAATGGGATATTTGCACTCTGTTCATCACTCACTGGAAGATATTTGTGTTCTGGTGGCGTAGCTTAGACTTCTCACACTTTTACAGATTGTGAATTCTTCTTGCAGTGTTTCCCAGAACTACAAAAAAATGATCACACAATCTGTAGAAGCCTAGTCTGACATCACACCACTCAGTATGATTTATAGCAGATCACACATCTACCTTGGGCGTTATGATACACACACACACACACGCATTCTTCTACAATAGCCTCCAGGGTAACTACTGAGGTAACTCTTACAAAGTAACTAGTCTCTCCAGTAGCTCATACCAGAATGGAAAGGTTTAAGCTGGGTACTTGCCAGGGGGATGCCATTTTTTTTTTTTTTTTGTATCACACACCATCCTGGAGGGGGGTTGATTACCCTCATTACCCTTATTTTCTTATAATAGGATGCTGAAAGGAATACATTTATTGTTTCACAGCTATGGTGCACTATGGGGCTATCGTATTTGCATCTTAATGGTGCCAAAGTTGGAATCTTCTATTTAATTGACCACAGGAAATCTGAAGCCTATTTTTTGAATGGCTCTACTTTTTATTGCAGGGCCCATTTAAAATATTATGTTTTAAAATAAATGTATAATGCCCAATTGAAGCCTAAACAAAACACAAACAGATAAATTGTGTGCAAAAAATGTTATATACAGAATGAGCAAAGTGTGTGTATGGTGTACACACAACCGGACTTTTTGACCGCAAAGGTCCGATGGAACGAGTCCGTCGGACAATTCTATCATGTGTGGGCTCCATCGGACCTTTGCTTGCCAAAAATCCAGCGTAGTTTAGAAATAGAACATGTTTTAAATTTTCCCACCGGAACTCCCCCGGACCGAGAAATCAGTTCGTGTGTATGCTAGTCCAACGGACAAAAAAACGACGATAGGGCAGTTATTGGCTACTGGCTATGAACTTCCTTATTCTAGTTCGGTCGTAAGTCATCATGTTCGAATCCATTGGACTTTGGTGTGATTGTGTGTGTCCAAGTCCGTTCATTCAGAAAGTCCGCCGGAACTCCACCGTAAGTTCATCGGGAAGATTGTCAGACCTAGTCCGTCGAAAAGTCTGGTTGTGTGTACACGGCATAAATTGCTCCTTACACCAGTCCAAGGTCCAGGACAGCAAACTGTAGAGTAGATCTGCTGTGCTCTGTGTGAGAACAGTGAACCCCTCTGCAGTGGTACAACATGCCTGTCACAGCTGGAACACTCTATTCTAAGCCCTTGTACACACGGTCGACATTCCAATGGACAATGTCCGATAGGACCGTGTTGTCGGATAATCCGACAGTGTGTGGGCTCCATCGGACTGTTTCCGTCGGAGTATCCGACGGACCAAGTTTTCCAGCTGGGCTATAAAATTTTCCGACAACATGATCCGATCAGACTTTGTCCGATCATGTGTAGAGAATTCCGATCGTGATCTGACAAAGTGCCACGCATGCTCAGATCAAATTCTTAGACCAAAGCTATTGGCTACTAGCCTGAACGTAGTCCCGTCCTAACGAAATAACGTCATCACGTTAAGTACGATCAGATTTTCTGACAACTTTGTCCGACTGTGTGTATGCAACAGTTTAGGACAAAATCCGACGGATTTGGTTGTCGGAATGTCCGACCGTGTGTAAAAGGGCTTAAACTGTAATTCCACTTTTTCAGTAAAGTTTGAAAACCCCCCACTAGATGTTTGCTATGTGTTCCTATTCAGGAAAGCTTGCAATTTGCAATCAGGGGACAGACTGGGGGGTATTTTTTTTTTTTGCAATAGCATACAGTGTACCAACAAAACCTTGAGATCCCGAACACTTAGGACAGACAGTGTGCACATCTAATTTAGATTTCATAATGAAGTGTGCAGTGCATGTTATCTCAGCTTGCAGAGCTTAGATTCATTGAATGAGTTTATCAAAAATGTAAATATTGCAGAATAAACAGCCTCATGCTACATAACTAAGCTCCATTTCATGCTGCATAAACTAAATTATTAATTTATCTTAAATAGAAAACTATCTTCAGATAGATTTTTACTCCAAAAGCATTTTATTAAAATAAATTTGATAAAAATCCCAAAAAATCGATTCAAATCTGATTTAATTAGAAAAAATACATTTTTTTTTGTTTTTTTTTTAATCATTGATTTATATCCACTCTTCTTTAAACAATGCAATCGCTCACCTGGAAATGCTTTTGCTGCCTATTATAAAAAAGGGATAGATAGTTAACAGCCCTTCTGAATACTGCACTGTACGTGCTTGCCTTTAATTATAAATGATTCTGGTACCTAAACGGGGCTCAGAATTATATCTACAATCGTGAGAATGATGAACAGCATACATATGTACACGCCTGATGTGCGATCACAATCAGCATTGCAAAGTCTTCATGTTGCAGCCACAATGTCATTCTAGTATCAGCAACCTTCTTAGCTCACGAACCTGCATGCAAATACAATTAATAGAAGGCTGTTGTTGTTTATTGATTTATATATTTTTTTTATTAGCTGATTGCTCTGACCTGATTACATTTATTTCTCCGCTTTTATTTTTTAGCGTTCAGAAAGATCCTGAAACAAAACAAATAAATATCATATCCTCAGTTTTCAAGGTCTTGGCATATGTAAGTAATTCCATTATATAGAGCACTTCATTTCAGTGTCATTTTAACAACCTGTTAGGTAACTAAAATGTATGTGTATACAGTGTAAAGTAAATCACCTTAGGTGCCTATTTGTACATTTATAAACTGTCTGTGGTGCAGCCTAGCTGTGTGCCCTGGCACATTATTTCCACCATACAAATGTGTACAGTATATATGGACATTTGCTGCCACTCCTTTGTGATCAAATCATCACATATAGCATACAGTGTCCAAATATTCACATATGTCTCTCTCCCCAAAATAAGTGGCACTTCAAATACTCATCCAACCACCAGTGCCTCCGATTTCATTTCTGATTTCACAGACACCCCACTGGTCAGAAACCCATCAATCGATATTGATCCCTGTTATCTAGCAGAACACCGCCACCAAGTTTCAGGTTTGAGGATAATACTGGGTCAACATAAAAAACATAAAAAAGTACAGACTTTAGTGAACAAAGTGGATAAAAACTTCACACGGTGAACATGCACAGGATAACAAATTACCTATTTTGGCTGCATATTACATGTCAAGGAGGGGCGTGACTTTGACTTTGACATCTACAGGAAACCTACCTGCACAGACCAGTATCTGGTTTTATATTCCCAACACCCACTGAAATCACAAACTGGAGGTTTTAAAAATAAAAACATACACAGAGTCTAAAGACAAAAAACATGGCTATCTCAGAAGTGCTTTCTTTAAAATAACCACAAGATAAGAAGAAAAAATACAATTGTGGGTGGTGGTCTTCAGCACAATAATTCACACCTCCAGCTATGTAATTCCAATTATTAACACCCACCCAAGACTTCATGGCACCATGGAATTGGATTATATAATTAAAATACAGGGTGGTTTCACAAAATTTCACACCGGTCATCATCTTCTGGGAGAATCAGCATCTGCTTTGGCATATTCCTTGGTGATCAGATTATGATGACTCAATTACCCCTGTGGCTTTAAATGCTGGGGCACTCAATAAAACTGAAGTAAGTGCTTTGATGAAATGTCTACAACATTAGAGAACAGGTCTTCTCTGCCTTCTGGCTAAGATTAAGTGTAGTATCTGTTCTTATCAGGGATCCAGTGGGGGCACTGTGCTATCATCCTAACCTGGCCAAGGTAATGCCACAGGCAGTTGGGGCACAGGAGTAATTCCCCTGAGAAAGCTGGAAGAGCCCATTACCTCCTGGTTTGAACGTTCTACCTTGTCTAGCCATAGGCTGGGAAGGCAGAAGGTGTCTGAGCCCCCTTGGGGGAGGTCGTCCTAGGGGTGCTCTTAGTAACACTCAGGTGTGGGACCCCACTGAGTGAAAAGGCACATGGTCATAGTCACCAAATTTGCACTGCACCTCTATGGACTGGGCCTTTGTCTACCAGGCCTCGCCTGGCCTCAGGTCCCAGCCAGTGCACTTTTGTACAGCCACTTTTTTATTTTTTATTTATTTTCTCCCACATTTGTCACCTTTTCACTTTTGTGTGCTTTCACTGGATGAAGGGTGTGAGTCCTCAGGCTTACCCTGACGTCTAGGTGGAGGGTGTGTGGCCCTCGGGTTCATTCCTCCCCTACCTCTATAGGAGAGCTCCCCTGACCTAGTATTCAAGGATAGCTTCGGCTGTCTTAGAAGAATGGCATCTGCCAGGCCTTATGGCTAGGCAGACTGTGTAAACCTATGTCCCGTCAGGAGCCTAAGGGGCAGGGTAGAGGTCCTACTCCTTCGGGGGGATGGACTAAAGCAGACCCTCAAGTGCACTTTTTAGTGTGTGCTTCACGTGCACATTTTTGTTCACTTATGGGTTTTATCATTTTAGGTTTTGCATCACGGCTGACTTTAAAAAGAAAATTAGAGAACAGGTCTAGTAGATTGTGATTACCAACTACTAGCCATACTTGTTCCTAATTGTGTAGCCCAGCTCACTTAACACATCTTATGGTGGACAGGTTACGTATACAATAAGTTAGAAAGGGCTTATTTTCAGTATCAATCCATCTGGTGACCTGCCCGGGCTTCCACATCCCGGCTACTTCTGGTCTCATCATTTCTTATTTACCTTGAATGATCCATTGGCATCCTCCACCTGTGGTGAGATACTGCACACCATTGTAATTGGGTTGGCCCCTTCCCAGTTTGAGGATATCATTGTGTTGGTGGGAGATGGAACTACAGTTTTATCATATGCCAATGCTCTACTGACTTCTTCAGGATCGTCTGGATTTATTTTCCATTTATGAGTGTTTATATTAAATAAAACATTCTGTCATTTGCAGAACATATTATGTGAAAGCCCAGATTTCCAGCATCGCAATCTATTCTATCTATAAGGGATTGTAAACCCTCAAGGTTTTTCACCTCAATGCATTCTATGCATTGAGGTGATAAGCCTCCTGTAATGCTGGAGCCCCCGTTTAACTTACCTCTACCCCCTCTATCTCACGCCGGGGGCAAGCACACCAGCAAAAGCCAGTGTCATGGGTCCTGATTGGGTGGATTGATAGCAGCACAGCCATTGGCTCCCGCTGCTGTCAATCAAGAGCGCTTCTCTGACAGGGAATTTGAGAAGAGGAGGAGCCAGGAGCTCCGCTGAGGGACCCCAGAAAAGGAGGATAGGGGCCACTCTGTGCAAAACCAACTGCACAGCGGAGGTAAGTATGACATGTTTGTTTGTTTTTAAACCCGGAACCTTTACAACCCCTTTAATTCATGTTTTTAATTTTAAATATCATCCTGGAAATGATCCTTAAAAGTTATCTCAGATGTATAGCATACCAGAAATGCTAGTCAATGTAGCTTTGATTGACCATGAGTTATGCCCATGACTAACCTATAAATTGTGGATTTTTTATCATGTATTTTATCGTTGTTGAAATATTCGTGTAACCTGATTTGCTCTATATTTCTTTAATCATCCCACTGATATGAATGTGTTATCTGTACACCACAGGATGAAAATGGGATGTGCTATCCATCTACCCAGCCTCACGAGCAGACATTTGCCTATCTAATTGTGGATCCACTAAAGCGTCATGTTACTGTGCTCTACCATAGTTTTGGTGGTGGAATCTTCTGAAGCCAAAAGCTACAAGAAACTTGGCGCTGTGTCTAGAGTGTGTAACTGCCTGTACCATAATATATTCCAGTCCAGAACACTTCTGCTTTTGGCATGTTTTCCTGGTTATTACTACAAATGCATTTTGTGACTTTATTCAGCATTTCCCATCTAACGTTCAGATGATATAAATGGAGTCCAGTTGTAGGCACAATGCCTTGTTGACCTTTTTTATACATAGAATAATACAATGGATTATAAAGGTATTTATTAAATCATTGTATTTTTGTTTTCTAAAATAAGTGTCCGTTATTTTCAAAAATAAGTGTAAATTTCTAAAAATAAGTGTTGGTTATTTATTTATTTTTTTACATAAGCTATATTTGAAATATAGCTTTGGCTTGTCGGCAAGGTTACCCAAGAAAAGGGTGATCAATTTAGCAGTAGATTTGTATGATGGCCGGCTTCAGCATATAGTAGCAGAGTTTTAGGGTGGACAAGGGGATCACAGTTTATTTTTTTATATCCTTATGATTAGGGTGGTCCTAGTGTAAAATAAAGTTTCCTCACATGCACACTGCTATACTGAAGTATACGCGTCTTGCACTGTGTAGGCTGTCCATAGATATTACATGTCATTTTCCCAAACCAAACAAAAACCTCTGTCTATGCAGATGCTGCCAACCACAGCTTGTCAGGGGAGAAACCATCAGACATGTTGGAATATATTCTTCAATCACTTTTGTGTTCCCCCTAATAAGCCAGTTGCAGATGTTTGCAGAACATTCTACCCCCTCTCTCTCTCACCAAATGTTGAACATGAGCTGTCACACAATGCGACTGTTATGGCCTGTACACACGGTCGTAAATACCAACGACAAAATCCGTCTGATTTTTTTCCGATGGATTTTGGCCCAAACTTGTCTTGCATACACACGATCGCACAAAGTTGTTCAGAACGAGGTGACGTAAAAAAAGTACGTTGAGACAATAAACGTAATTTACTCTGAGCATCCATTGCACTTTTTGCGTTGGATTTGTCTACACACGATGGGAATTTAAACAATTGGATTTTGTTGTCGGAAAAGTTTAGATCCAGCTCTCAATCTTTGTGTGTCGGAAATTCCAACGGAAAAAGTCAGATGGAGCCCACACACGATCAGATTTTCTGACAACACAATCCGATCACACATTTTCCGTCAGCAAGTCCGACCGTATGTACAGGGCATTATGCCGCATACACATGTTTGAGAGCAGGTTCTCAAATTTTCCAACAACAAAACTTGTTGTCGGAAAGTCCGATCGTGTGTACACAAGTCCGTCGCACAAAAGATCACACATGCTCGGAATCATGCAGAAGGCTATCGAACTTCCTTTTTCTCTGCCCCTCGTACGTCTTGTACATCACCTCGTTTTTGACATTTGAAATTTCTGACATTTGTGTGACGATGTGTATGCAAGACAAGTTTGAGCCAACATCCTTCAGAAAAAAATCCACGGTTTTGTTGTTGGAAAATCCGATCGTGTGTACGAGGCATTAGTGTTTAGGGGTCAGGGTATGGGCCTAAATGTCACAGGGTTTTTCAATCGTATCTACAGGTTTACTTGTTCTCGAATCTCTATAGTTGGACCATACAGTCAGGTTGGGGTGATTCCAGATCCATATTAGGTCCCTTTTAGGTACAAAGGCAACAAGGAAGATACAGTATGTAATTGTGGGTGGAGACAGGGTATAGCAAAAGTGAAGCACTGTGATTAAATAAAGTTAAATAGCATCGATAAAAAATATATACGGTACTGTGATTTTAAATACTAATGAATGCATTAAAAAATATTCTGGCCTAAAAAAAAACCAGGAGGCACCTTTTCTGCAACATGACCTTACATAAAAAAGAATAATATATTTATATAGAACGTTGTTACTTTGGTAGTAATAAAAATCATTACTAAAAAAAATATATAATTTTAAATAGACCCTATAGTTAGTGAGCTGTTCCCAGAAAATGCAAGATTCTATAAAGTTTATATACATTTTTGAAAAAAAAAATGCTTTCTTAAATTGTACACTTTGTCAACTAGTAATAAATTTGTTGATGTTGCCTGGAGGTCCACTTCATGCAGCTTCCAGTGAAAGGATGACAACACTGCTGCATTACTCTAAAGTCAGAGCAGCGTTGTCACCCTCAGCTGTGCCTGCTTCCGCAATGAGCAGATGATGCAGGGGCATGGCTATTAGCATTATCCTTGCCAATACACAAGCCTGAAACGTATGATTCTCCACTTGGCCTCATTTAGCCTTGCCAAACGCTGTATTGTACTGCTTTACTGGATCCGTTTAGTTTTTTTTGCTGCGGAAACCCTCCCAATGTGTGTTGCAGTCTCTGGGAAAGGGAGAGTGTAAGGCATAAATGGAGGATGAAGATTTTTCTTAATTAAAGAGATAAAAGAGATTCTTTAATTCATAATGCTTATGCATCCCATAGAACCTAAATTTCAGACATGCTTAGACTGTCACTGTCAGAAACCATGAAATCAGACTGAGACAGAAGTACAATTAAATCACACTTGTTTAATAATAAAAGTAAAAAGAACAAACGCAGTCAAAACAAAGTTCAGCCAAAGTTCAGTAACCGGAACAGATAGTCAGCCAAGCCAGAAGTCAGGGATCAAGTAGTGGAACAGCAAGCAGGATCTGGAGCCAGAAGGGATGTCAGCAAATCTAGTATTTAAACAGGAATGCAGGAGATAGTTTCTTGTGATGTGACCAAGGCGAAGGCAGAGCTCCTCTGGACTGGACGGCTTAAGTAGGCAGGATTGACGAGCAGGATCATCAACAACTGATTAACTGTCAAGACAGATGGGAGCTGCCAATTAGCTGCCAGCTGAGCTGCCAGCTCAGAGAAGGAAGGGCTGAGCCCAGCCCTGACAGTACCCCCACCTCAATGACCCCTCCCCCTGGAAGTACCACCAGGCTTGAGGGGAAAACGTCTATGGGAATCACGGAGGAGGACGGGGGCATGTACGTCCGAGGATGAGACCCAAGAGCGTTCCTACAGACCGTACCCTTTCCAATGCACCAGGTACTTTATGCGCCTAAGGGAGTCAACAATGGACCGTACTTCATACTCCTCGTGGTCATCACGTTCGAATCCGTCGGACTTTGGTGTGATTGTGTGTGTCCAAGTCCGTTCATTCGGAAAGTCTGTCGGAACTCCGCCGAAAGTCCGTCGGAAAGACCGTTGGACCTAGTCCGTCGAAAAGTCCGGTCGTGTGTAAGTTTCTGAAGCACACGACAGATATCTGTGTGGTGGATCTCCAGGGATATCCAGGGATATCATGGAGATAAACCACCACACATAACTGCAACAAATCTCAGAGGAAATCGTTAATAAATTCCTGGAAAACTACCGGGGCATTACAAAGGTCAAACGGCATTACGTTGTACTCATAATGGCCTGTTCTGGTATTAAATGCAGTTTTCCACTTGTCGCCCTCCTTAATCCTCACAAGATTGTATGCCCCTCTCAAGTCAAGCTTTGTGAAAACCGTTTCCCCATTGAGGCCGTCAAATAACTCTGTAATCAATGGAATTGGATAGGCATTCTTAATCGTAAAAACCATTGAGACCGCTATAATCAATTTCAAGGTCTCCGTTCACCATGCTTCTTCTTCACAAAGAAGAAGTGCGTCTGCAACATACTCCTCCAAGGCCGACAAAGGGTAAACCTGGCCACGAGGGGGTATTGCACCAGGTTGAAGGTCAATTGCACAATCATGTGGCCGGTGTGGAGGTAAACTACCGGCTTGACCTTTGTCAAAGACATCGCTAAAATCGCGGTACTCCTCCGGCACGGAGGAGAGTGCAGAGGTGCACAGGACCCTGGCTACCTTCTGGAAGCATGTCTCACTGTATTGTGGTGACCAGGAGAGAACCTCAGCATGGAGCCAATCAAAAGAGTGGTTGTGCCTCTGTAACCAAGGGTAACCAATAACCAGCGGAAACTTAGGTGAGGAAATAACTTGGAATTGGATTATCTCATGGTGAAGAGCCCCTATGGCCATGGACAACTGGAACTGGCTCGTGAGTCACATGGGCAGGCTGTAGAGGTCTCCCATCAAGAGCCTCAATGGCAAGTGGAATGTCATGCAGTTTCTTTCAACCTGATGATAGTATAGGGTGGTATAATGGCAGGTTAGGGTGGTGTAATGACAGGTTAGGGTAGTATGGGGTTGGGTGGGGATGGTTTAGGCAGGTTAGGTGGTATAGGGCAGGTTTGGGTAGTATAGGGCAGGTTGGGGTGGTATAGGGTAGGTTAGTGAGGTATAGGGCAGTTTGGGGTGGTATAGGACAGGTTAGGGTAATATAGGGCAGCTTGGGGTGGTATAGGGCAGGTTGGGGATCTATGCAGTGATAGTTTGCAGTACCTTACAGCATAGCTGCAGATGAAGACACTCGAGGCTGCTGTGTACTCGCCTCTTTCTCCTCCAGCCACAAAATTCGCTGTCTGTGGGAGGAGTGGATTAGACAGCCACACCCCCAGCTCTGCCCACCAGTTTCACTGACTGGTGAATGTTATAGGCAGCCTCCCTCGTACGGCAATGTGTTCTGCATGCACCACTCCACTGCAGCTCTGCAAGTGCATGCAATATAGTGCATTTTGTAGTGGCAGCCCTGGTGTCAACCCTGTGTCAGGTGTCACTCGGTGCAGGCTACAACGCCACTGGTCCACCTCAGCTCTGATATATATTAGACTGAAAGAGGTTGATATCAATTCAAACTGAGGTACTTATCCTGCTTGCATTTAAAGAATACATTTAATTATGTATTAATGATTACAGAGCTATGTTAGTTTATGCCTTTTATAGCAAAGTACCTTGCACAGGCTTCAGGAAGTGCACACCCACTAAGCATGTGAGGTTCTGTATGGATTCTGGTTGCAGGGAATTAGCAGCCCAGGTTACAGTAAACTGAGAGAAATTTCTGACTTCATTCTAGAGAAATCATTTGAAAGCTACAAAGTGGAAGGTTTGATGAAGATGAATGGGAGCATAGCTTTCAGTTTTCATCTGATCAGTTTGATAGTAAATTGGACTCTTTATACATGTCTTTTCTATTTAGTTGGTTTTTTTTTTAAGCAGATTCTCAGCTAAATGGAAACTTGAAGAACAGGATTCTTCCATGTGACATTTCTGCGGGGCAAAACAACTAATCCCTTTGATATGTTCAGTAGAAAATCTGCATACATGGCATCAGACACGAAGCAGTTTGTAACAGAGGTGATAAGACAAACTGAAATCACTGTGCAATGGAAGAGAGTGTGTTTTTATAATGTGATAGTTATACAAGTAAAGCCGCGCCTATGGAATAGGTCTTGATCAGCAGGAGTATGTATAGGTATTAGTTTATACCTGTGACCTTGTGTTCTATATAATTTTTTATTGGTTACAATTCTTCTATCTAATTTTTATCTTATTAAAAGATTAAGTATAAGCTTTCTTTATTTTATGAGGTTGCTGCCACCCTAATATGCGAAGGCTGCACTAAACAACCTGCATTAATGGAATGATTCTTGATTAAAGGTTATTGGCGCTACCTCCACCCAGTTAATTTCAGTAACACTCTTTGCTTACTCAAACCTTTTATGTCTATCTATCACCTTAACGTGTCCCCAGGGACTATGTGTATTAAACCCGTGTTCCGTATTTTATCTCAACAACACCCCATTTATCCAACACCTAAAACTCAAGGCAAAAATTGATTGCACCCCACTTTGTATCACCTAAGTGAAATAGTGCCACTATAGTTTCATTAATATTTAAGAATCTCAAATCAAAAAGATATAAATACAAAAAATAAAAATAAAATAAAATAAAAAGTGATTGGTAGAGGCCTCTGCCGTGAAAAAACCTAACCACAAACAAAAAGCCAAAAAATACAGAAAAAAACACAGAAAAAAAGGGGAAGAAAAGAACCCCCAGCAGTTTTAGTGTTTACCAGTGCCAAACCTCTTCCTAATTGGGGAAGAAAACTATCATATACATTCTTTGTGCTAGTTATTAAATATTAAATACACCAGATCTCCTTATATTAATAAGTGTAAAAGGAGGAAGCACAAGATTTCCTCATGCAATAATATCCCAAAAAAAATTATACAGTAAACAAAAAATCAAAAAAGACAAAATATGTGAAAAGTCCAATTGCATCCAGTGGTCTATACACCAATCCACGAACATGTGAGAGTGTGAAAGGGTCAAGTGAGCCCAATATATGTCAAAAATAAGCAGTATAAATATCATCAAAATATTTCAGTCCACATTGAGTCTTCTATAACCGTATCAATGCAATTACGCCTCTTCAGAATACAGGAAAGGTGACTTTCGTGAGATTGCCTGCGCTTTATTAGTGACTTTCGTGCTCGTTCCCCCTCAAGGATCCCCACTCACCAGATCCATTCACCCCCTAGGGGGTTATACGCCTGTAATCTGTATCCTGTTTGTCCGAAGATTCCACCATCCAGTTATATCTCCAATAGGTCCTTCTCAAGGTCTTTTAAAGAGATGCAGGTAAGTCCTTATATCCAATAGTGATTTCCTCAAATAAAAGAAAATTCCCTCATGGTGTAGTATTTTTGATTATAGTTGGGAAAGAGGGGAGAACAGTCTGATATTCTTCTTTAAAAAGCAGGTATTTTTAGTTATGTAGAAATAGTAGGAGGCTAGTTTCCACTTAAAAATACTTTATTACAAAAAAAGCTTTATACAACACTCTGTGCAGAAAAAGGGGGTTTTTTTATGCAAGATGCAGTCTAGCAATCCATGCATCAGCATACACCGTATATAACTTGTGTTATACGGCTCAAAAAGATGTAACAACCCTTTTTCAGCAAAAAAAGAGACAATATAAAATATAAAAAATAAAAAGTAAAAAGAACAGATGCAATATAAAGCACTGATTCCGGAGTGCAAAAAAGATTTTCTTTATATATGTACCAAAAGTTCACCAGTTATGAAAAAAATAAATAAATAGAAATAAATAAAAATCAAAAATGAAAAACAGAATCTCCTACGGTCCTTTACATGAGTCTGCAGAGTATCTGCACTTAATCCCAAAGAGCCCTATTCCCCCAGTGCTACAGTCCCCTTACTACAGTGGGGTTAAATGATGGTCTCCTCTGGGGGCCGTTTATCAGCCTGATAAACGGCCCCCAGAGGAGACCATCATTTAACCCCACTGTAGTAAGGGGACTGTAGCACTGGGGGAATAGGGCTCTTTGGGATTAAGTGCAGATACTCTTCAGACTCATGTAAAGGACCGTAGGAGATTCTGTTTTTCATTTTTGATTTTTATTTATTTCTATTTATTTATTTTTTTCATAACTGGTGAACTTTTGGTACATATATAAAGAAAATCTTTTTTGCACTCCGGAATCAGTGCTTTATATTGCATCTGTTCTTTTTACTTTTTATTTTTTATATTTTATATTGTCTCTTTTTTTGCTGAAAAAGGGTTGTTACATTACATCTTTTTGAGCCGTATAACACAAGTTATATACGGTGTATGCTGATGCATGGATTGTTAGACTGCATCTTGCATAAAAAAACCCCCTTTTTCTGCACAGAGTGTTGTATAAAGCTTTTTTTGTAATAAAGTATTTTTAAGTGGAAACTAGCCTCCTACTATTTCTACATAACTAAAAATACCTGCTTTTTAAAGAAGAATATCAGACTGTTCTCCCCTCTTTCCCAACTATAATCAAAAATACTACACCATGAGGGAATTTTCTTTTATTTGAGGAAATCACTATTGGATATAAGGACTTACTTGCATCTCTTTAAAAGACCTTGAGAAGGACCTATTGGAGATATAACTGGATGGTGGAATCTTCGGACAAACAGGATACAGATTACAGGCGTATAACCCCCTAGGGGGTGAATGGATCTGGTGAGTGGGGATCCTTGAGGGGGAACGAGCACGAAAGTCACTAATAAAGCGCAGGCAATCTCACGAAAGTCACCTTTCCTGTATTCTGAAGAGGCGTAATTGCATTGATACGGTTATAGAAGACTCAATGTGGACTGAAATATTTTGATGATATTTATACTGCTTATTTTTGACATATATTGGGCTCACTTGACCCTTTCACACTCTCACATGTTCGTGGATTGGTGTATAGACCACTGGATGTAATTGGACTTTTCACATATTTTGTCTTTTTTGATTTTTTGTTTACTGTATAATTTTTTTTGGGATATTATTGCATGAGGAAATCTTGTGCTTCCTCCTTTTACACTTATTAATATAAGGAGATCTGGTGTATTTAATATTTAATAACTAGCACAAAGAATGTATATGATAGTTTTCTTCCCCAATTAGGAAGAGGTTTGGCACTGGTAAACACTAAAACTGCTGGGGGTTCTTTTCTTCCCCTTTTTTTCTGTGTTTTTTTCTGTATTTTTTGGCTTTTTGTTTGTGGTTAGGTTTTTTCACGGCAGAGGCCTCTACCAATCACTTTTTATTTTATTTTATTTTTATTTTTTGTATTTATATCTTTTTGATTTGAGATTCTTAAATATTAATGAAACTATAGTGGCACTATTTCACTTAGGTGATACAAAGTGGGGTGCAATCAATTTTTGCCTTGAGTTTTAGGTGTTGGATAAATGGGGTGTTGTTGAGATAAAATACGGAACACAGGTTTAATTCACATAGTCCCTGGGGACACGTTAAGGTGATAGATAGACATAAAAGGTTTGAGTAAGCAAAGAGTGTTACTGAAATTAACTGGGTGGAGGTAGCGCCAATAACCTTTAATCAAGAATCATGTTTTTATAATGTGCCTATCTCAAACTGGGATCATTCACACTGGATGTTTTTACAGCTGCTGTTTCAGGCTTCAGACGTTTTTTTTTCTGCAGCCAGTAAACTCCCGAGTATGTTATCCTATGTGTCCATGCACACAGAGGCTTTTATCAGAATTTTTTGGCATGGGCGTTTTCTGCCTGGAAAATAACCCCAGAACTAGTGGGTTTTAAGAGTAGTTTTTCAGCTGCAAAAATGCTCCAAAGCCCCATACACACTGTCAGATTTTCTGCTGATTTTTGTCTTCAGATTTACCAAAACCATGTAGTTTCAAGGGCCTGCCTGATTGCATACAAATTGATACTCCTAAAGTTTTACCTTATATTATATGGTTTTGGTAAATCTGAAGACAAAAATCGGCAGACAATCTGATAGTGTGTATGGGGCTTAACTCTGATAAAAGCTGAAAAACACGGCTTTTTGGCTTTTATCAGCGTTTTTTAGCCATACGTTTTTGTGGGAATATAGTTACATATAGTTACATAGTAGGTGAGGTTGAAAAAAGACACAAGTCCATCAAGTCCAACCTATGTGTGTGATTATATGTCAGTATTGCATTGTATATCCCTGAATGTTGTGGTCGTTCAGGTGCTTATCTAATAGGTTCTTGATGCCCCCCGCTGAGACCACCGCCTGTGGAAGGGAATTCCATACCCTTGCCGCTCTTACAGTAAAGAACCCTTTACGTTGTTTAAGTTTAAACCTCTTTTCTTCTCAATTTAACTAGAGGCCACAAGTCTTGTTAAACTCCCTTCCGCAAAAAAGTTTTATCCCTATTGTGGGGTCACCAGTATGGTATTTGTAAATTGAAATCATGTCCCCTCTCAAGCGTCTGTTCTCCAGAGAGAATAAGTTCAGTGCTCGCAACCTTTCCTCATAACCAATATCCTCCATTCCGTTTATTAGCTTTGTTGCCCTTCTTTGTACTCGCTCCAGTTCCAGTACATCCTTCCTGAGGACTGGAGCCCAGAACTGGACGGCATACTCCAGGTGCGGCCGGAGCAGAGTCTTGTAGAGCGGGAGAATTATCGTTTTATCTCTGGAATTAATCCCCTTTTTAATGCATGCCAATATTCTGTTTGCTTTACTGTGTGACTGGCTGGAGCCTCAACGATGTCATTCTCCCGTGCATGCATGGGGGAGTCCCCATTTAAGGCACAAGACTCTGAAGGAATGACCCTTTTAAAAGAAGTCACAAACTCAGGGTAACTCAAGACAGCAGATTTTTGCGTCTCCCATAGAGAGTTTCCCAGGCCAAAGCTCTTTCAAAAACCAAAGATATCGTGAAGCCTACTTTTCTTCTGTCCATGGGAAACGCCTGGGGCAGCATCTCAAAGTATATCTCAACCTGGTTGAGAAACCCTCTGCATTGGACTGGATTGCCCCCAAATTATTGGGGAAGCGGAGCGGAACCAGAAATACCTCCTTATAGAGGAAGATGCCTGCACAGAGCCTGGAGCAGTAGGGATGTCCTGCAACACAGGTTGTACCGGAGCAGTCACAGTGGGAGATTCCAGGTGAGCCGTGCGACTTAGGACCATTTGTAACACCATGACAAACTGATCCATGTGGTGATCCTGCTCATCCAATCTGGAAAAATATTACCAACAAGTGCATCTTCTGAATTCATGGCCTTCACCTACTGTGAGAAACCATGAATCAGACTGAGACAAAAGTACAGTTAAATCACACATGTTTAATAATAATTTAAAAAAGGTAAACCTAGTCAAAACATAGCCAGGGTTCAGCAACCAGAACCAGCCAAAATGTCAGGGAGCCAGAGATGAGAACAGTAGAACAGCAAGTAGGTTCTGGAGTCAGAAGGAATGTCAGCCAAACAAGTCTTTAACAGGAACACAGGAGAGCGTCTCTAGAGATGTTACCAAGGCAAAGGCAGAGATCATCTGGACTGGACGGCTTAAATAGGCAGGACTGACTAGCAGGATATCATCAACAGGTGAGTCACTTTGGAGAGATAGGAGCTGGCAATTAGTCGACAGCTGAGCGGCCAGCTTTGAGAAGGAAGGGCTGAACCCAGCCCTGACACAAAAAAGTTGAGTGCACATGCTCATCGTCATATTCAGAGGTTGTCTTTGGGAAATAGGCGTATTAGTGCTTCCAGCTTTGCTGCAGAGGTCGAAGGGGTGGGGGGTCAGCCTGTCAGTGCTCAGACCATATCCCGCACACTGCATCAAATTGGTCAGCATGCATGTCATCCCAAAAGGAAGCCTCTTCTAAAGATGATGCACAAGAAAGCCTGCAAACAGTTTGCTGAAGACAAGCAGACTAAGGACATGGATTACTGGAACCATGTCCTGTGGTCTGAGACCAAGATAAACTTATTTGGTTCAGATGGTGTCAAGATGGCGGCAATCGGGTGAGGAGTACAAAGACAAGTGTGTCTTGCCAAGTGGTGGGAGTGTCATGGTCTTGGCCTGCATGAGTGAGTTTTCTGCCAAAACTGGGCAGCTACAGCTTGTTGAGGGAACCATGAATGCCAACATGTACTGTGACATACTGAAGCAGAGCACAATCCCCTTTCTTTGGAGACTGGGCAGAATTCCAACATGATAACGATCCCAAACACACCTTCAAGATGACCACTGCTTGGCTAATGAAGCTGTGGGTAAAGGTGATGGACTGGCCAAGCATGTCTCCAGACCTAAACCCTATTGAGCACCTGTGGGGCATCCTCAAATGGAAGGTGGAGGAGCGCAAGGTCTCTAACAGCTCCACTAGAAGGAGTGGAAGAGGACTCCGGTGGCAACCTGTGAAGCTCTGGTGAACTCCATGCCCAAGAGGGTTAAGGCAGTGCTGGAAAATAATATTGGCCACACAAAATATTGACACTTTGGGCCCAATTTGGACATTTTTACTTAGGGGTGTACTCACTCTTGTTGCCAGCAGTTTAGACATTATTGGCTGTGTGTTGTGTTATTTTGAGGGGACAGCAAATTTACACTGTTATACAAGCTGTACACTCAGTACTTTACATTGTAGCAAAGTGTCATTTCTTCAGTGTTGTCACATGAAAAGATAGAAGAAAATATTTACAAAAATGTGAGGGATGTACTCACTTTTGTGAGATACTGTATATTGTGCTAAGACCTATGATTTTTTGGGCTGCTAAATGCTGTCCGGTATGCACTATTATGATTGAGATGGGACTATAATTTAAGTTTCTTGGTCACCATGCATTAACTTAGTTGGACCCCCAGGCATTGTCTGCAGCTTCCGAATGGCTCTAAACCTCAGGCTTTAGTACAGAAGAAAAATCTCTCTGGGTCTTCCTGGCTGGGTGGCCAACACAATGAACATCCAATTGCTCTCACGCTGGGTAACCCTGCCTGCAGGGTGCATAGATTCACAGATAATGTGAAACTATCCCAATGAAAACATGTAATTAAGGCCAATTACAATTTAAATATCAGTGTATGGGCTCCTACTTTTGCTTAATTTTCTTGTTTTCCTCTATAATTAAGAGATTTTTCAGGGTTTAGATGGATGATCAGATGGATGCTCAATGTCAAAATGATCACTTATGCATCATAATGTGGGAGTCATTTTCCCAGAAGCTTTGCTGAATGTTTAGAACCTTTCTAGTAAAGTATAAAAGAAACATACATTTCCTTTTCCACCTCTCCTGCCAATGCCATGTTTTCTATTCATGCATCACTTTACGAATCAAAATGTTCTATACGTTCCCATATATAAAGAAGATGAAAACATTAGATAAATGGCATTTAGCCCTGGTTCACACTGGAGCATTTTGACATGCAAAAAGTAGTACAGAAACTACTTTTTGAAATCGGCGCAGCGCCCCATATGCGGCATTACACCGATTAGGACAGTGCCATTGACGGCAATTGCCGCCGTTTTCACATGCGATTTGACATGTCAATGGCACTGTCCTAATCGGTTCAACGCCGCATCTGCGCCACTGCACCGTTGTCAAAAAGTAGTTTCTGTACTACTTTTTGCGATTTTGGGCTGCGATTTACATTGACATATGTGAAGAAACCTGCACAGATGTTTCTGAAATCATGGCCGAAATTGGGACTGAGTGAAATCGCTGAACTCTCACGGCTTCATTCCCGCAGCTCAGTGTGAACCTGGGCTTAGTGTGATAAAGCAATAAAACAATTTCTATGTCCTTATACTGTTTCACCTGTTTTTCTTCCTTTGATGCATCTTGGGGCAACCGGCATTTCTCAGGGTGGGTTCCTGATGGTAACAACTGTGGACCATACTTGTGTAATGTTTGTAGAAATGGCTGCATGCATTCTCCATCAGAAACCCATGTGACAAGGAGAAAACTAGTATTGTCACCTTATAGCAGTAAGTGCCTGAAGAAGGACTCTTATGGTAGGATCACCAGGTATTCTTTTAACAAAAAACACATATTTAAAATATTGAGCTTGGCATGTGTAATAATGCAAACATGTTAAAGAGATTTTAGGGGTTGGATTTATATATGCTTTAATCAATATATAAATATGTTCCAATAAGAGGGTTGCTTGGTTTTCCTGCAAACAAACGATAAGGATGGACTTTTAGCCATTTTAAAGTGGACCTGAACTCAAATAGTGGAGATCTGCTATATTACAAGGAACATAGAAAATTTAAGCAGTACCCTGAAATTTTACCTTTTGCTGGAATTATTCCTGAAATATAACAGTGCACTATTGGAGTGTGCCTAGGCACCCCTGTGCCCACAGCCTCATAGCTGCATATCTGCAGTGTGAGATCCAAGGCACTGCTTCTTCTGTCTGCTAGTCTCAGGGGATTTGGAGTGAGATTTGGTGATGTCACTACTGCGCTGCTTATTGTTTTCATTGCTGGAGGCTCTGACATGGGGAAGGAAAACTCTGCCTCTAAAAAGATGGCCACCTCCACACAAAGAAAAAGTGCAGAGCAAGGGAAAAGGTCAGCTGTAGGGAGACCACAAGCAATACTGGTGACTAGTCTTTTGCACTTCACTTGCATTTTTTGGCAAGAATGATCAATCAATTATCAATGATGGATCAATCAATGATGGAATCAATGACAGGTTATCATATACCTCACAATTTTTTGACATGGGAATGAGGGACACCTATCAGAAAAAGTATGCAGTCATAGGACAAACCCCATTGCCACGCTCCCTTAAAGGAGAATTGTACAAAAAAACAAGATTGGTTAAAACCACAAGTGTTTTTTTTTTACCACTACTATTCCTTTATATTGGCTTTTGGAATTTACAAACGAAGCAATTTCGAAATCAGATGAAAGGTTTAGCGCTGAAAAACACTTTTTGATAGAAAAAAAGTGCATTTTATATACATCTATATAGATCACACCAAAATGAGGGACAAATGAGGAGGAATGAGGGACAGAGGGACATTGCTTCCAATTAGGGACAGTCCCTCGAAATCAAGGACAGTTGGGAGATTAGGGTTATAACAGCGCACAGAGTGACATTGGTGACTGTAGAAGATCATGGTTGGAATACTTTAGTAAGGTTGAAAAAAAAGACTATTGTCCATCAAGTTCAACCTCCAAAATCCTGCAGCCCTGGTCCAGAGGAAGGCAACTGTGCTGTGGTTGCCAAAAAGGCCTTGAAGTAGAAAAAAAGATTCCTTCATGAACCTCCCAAGGTCAGTTGGCTCAATTTCCTGGATCACAATATTTCTCTTAGATTTTAGTAATTATAGAGCTGGATGTTATTAGTTGCAAGAAAAGTATCCAGTCCTTTCTTAAATTCAGTTAATGTTTTTGCCAGTACTACCTCAATAATTTTACACTTCAGTGAAGATAAATAATAGGCAGAGAACTTTCCTGGCAATATTTAGCCTTTTAGTATTTTGCATCTTAAAGTGGATGTAAACTCTGAGTGCCCGTTCACACAGGGGCGACGCGACTTGCAGCGCGACTCACAGACGCGACCTGCACACGACTTCAGCGGCGACTTGCAAAATGACTTCTGTATAGAAGTCAATGCAAGTCGCCTGAAGTCGCCCCGAAAATACTACAGGAACCTTTTTCTAAGTCGGAGCGACTTGAGTCGCTCCTATTAGAACGGTTCCATAGTACAGAACGGAGCGCGACTTGTCAGGCGGCTAAGTCGCCTGACAAGTCGCGGTAGTGTGAACGGGCACTGACTGGTTGACATTTAGTTTGCTTTAGTATTGTGTATCAAAAACAACTGCCATTTACATTTTTTATGGCTTGTGGTCTCCACCAGTATGTGTGTAACAGGGTCACAAAACAGAAGTACACCTAGAAGACAGTTGTCATACCATAACAGGAAGTGTCTGAACTAGAGAAAGGAAGGCCTGGGGAAAAAAATTAAAAATTGTGAAAAAACTAAAATTCTATTTTTTAAAAGCTGTGTGTTCTGGAGAAATTGAAAACGAAGTGTGGAATTTAGTTATTTTAAAATAACTAATGCCGCGTAGACACGATCTGACTTTTCAACGGACTTGGTCCGGCGGACAATCTGATGGACTTTGCAGCTGAGGTCCGCCAGACTTTCAAACGAACAGACTTGGCCAAAACTCGATCACTCCAAAAGTCCGATGGATTCGAACGTGATGATGTAGAATAAGGAAGTTCATAGCCGGTAGCCAATAGCTGCCCTAGCGTCGGTTTTAGTCCGTCGGACTAGCACACAGGCGACCGTATTTTTAGACCGGACACGAGTCCATCGGAAAGATTTGAAACATGTTTTATTTCTAGCTCTGTCAGACTTTTGGGAAAGAAAAGTCCGCTGGAGCCCACACATGATCTAATTGTCCGCCGGATTCTGGTCCGCCGGACCTAGTCCGCCGAAAAGTCAGATCGTGTGTACACGGCATAATATATCTATGACGTGGTATTCAAACTACATGAAGACCTTAATGAAAGATTTCTGAGACTTTATGTAAAGTCTTAAGCCTCGCACACACGGTACGATTGTTGGAAGGGGATGGTCTCTTGACAGACTGTTGTCCTAAAATCATACCATTAGTACGCTCCATTTGAGAATTGTTGTCCAATTTTCAGCCAATAAATGTTGGATGGCAGGCTAGTAAATGTTTAGCAGACCACAGCTAGACATCTGATTTTCGTATGATCAGTACACAAATCCCTCACACAAAAGTACAAACATGCATGCTCGGAATCAATGCTCACCAAACGCGAAATTAGCAGAAGGGCCACAAACGTATGCCACTACGTTCATGTTTGTGGCACGACGACCTTTTTGACAAAAATCAGCCGCTTGGTTGGCCAACAATCGTACCGTGTGTATGAAGCTTTAGGCTAGATCAGTGATGGCGAACCTTGGCACCCCAGATGTTTTGGAACTACATTTCCCATGATGCTCCACTACACTGCAGAGTGCATGAGCATCATGGGAAATGTAGTTCCAAAACATCTTGGGTGCCAAGGTTCACCATCACTGGGCAGGTTCACACTAATGCAGGTGGTTGGGGGTCCGGGAATCGCAGCTGTTTCCGCACACGCAACCACCTGCAGCCAAAACGCTGACAAACTGGTTTGTCGTTATAACCTTTAAATGTTTTTTAGTAATGCTCTTCACATCACAGCATAATGTTTCTCTGTAGTCTGCTTAGTAAATAGTTTCTTCTTTTCCACTTCTCAGTGAAATCATCTAGAATTTGGAAACATTTTCACAGTGCAATTTCTGCTGAGAGCAAAGCTGCAATTTACAAATATTGTGAGAATAAATATTCTTTTTCAAATGCTCCAAGGATGACAAAACACATCCCGGCATGCCAGAGGTGTCCTAAGACTCTAAAAATTACTTTATGGTTCTAAATGATGAGGACTATAATGAAAGTGTGAGGAGCTTTTCCCTCCAGAGTTCTCATTCCAGAAACATTCTTTCTGCTGCTTCTGGATCATCACAAAGTGTTTCTTCACCAGACGCATCTTTAAGTAAGGAAGTACAAACCACCACCTCCCAAAAATACACAATCCCTTCATTTATAGAGAAAATGACACCTGAAAATCAGAATATTCATCAAGCTCTTCATAGAGCAATATACACTATATTGTCACAAGTATTGTGACGCCTGCCTTTACATGCATATGAACTTTAATGGCATCCCAGTCTTAGTCCGTAGGGTTCAATATTGAGTTGGCCCACCCTTTGTAGCTATAACAGCTTCAACTCTTCTGGGAAGGTTGTCCACAAGGTTTAGGAGTGTGTCTATGGGAATGTTTGACCATTCTTCCAGAAGCGCATTTGTGAGGTCAGGCCCTGATGTTGGACAAGAAGGCCTGGCTCACATTCTATGCTCTAATTCATACCAAAGGTGTTCTATCAGGTTGAGGTCAGGACTTGCTCATCCATGTCTTTATGGACCTTTTTTTTTTTGCACTGGTCCAAATCATTTGGTGGAGGGGGGATTATGGTGTGGGTTTGTTTTTCAAGGGTTTGAGAATGGCCCTTTCCTGTTCCAACACGACATGTTGGAACAGGAATTTGTAATTTTTGTAATATAAACATGTTAAAGCGATTTTAAGGGGTTGGATTTACATATACTTGAATTAATATATATATATATATATATATATATATATATATATATATATATATATATATATACACATATGTTAGAATAAGAGGCTTGAATTGTTTTCTTATGGTGTAAACAAGTGATAAGGGTGGGCTTTTAGCCATTTTAAAGAGGACCTGTACTCAAATAGTGGAGTACCCTGAAAAATGTATATTTTACCTGGCATTCCTCCTGAAATATAGCAGTGCATTTTGGAGTGTGGGATCCAAGGCACTGCTGCCTCTGACTGCTAGTCTCAGGGGATTTGGAGTGATGGTGAGGGAGTGATATGTTGCCTCCCAGCCATCTGCCAACCATCCACTGAAAGGTGATCCACCACAGATAGCTTTTCAGAGGGCTAATTCAACTGTTTGCCTGCAAAACTGACTTAAAATATCAACTCAGATATACAGTGTATACGGAAAGTATTCACAATGCTTCACTTTTTCAACATTTTGTTATGTTACAGCCTTATTCCAAAATGGATTAAATGCATTATTTTCCTCAAAATTCTACAAACAATACCCCATAATGACAACATGAAAAAAGTTTGTTTGAAATCTTTGCAAATTTATTAAAAATAAAAAAACAACAAAAATGTACATGTACATAAGTATTCACAGCCTTTGCTCAATATTTTGTTGAAGCACCTTTGGTACCATTTACAGCCTCAAGTATTTTAGAGTATGATGCTACAAGCTTGGCACACTTATTTTTGGGCAGTTTCTCCCATTCTTCTTTGCAGGATCTCTCAAGCTCCATCAGGTTGGATGGTGAGCATTGGTGCACAGCCATTTTCAGATCTCTCCAGAGATCTTCAATTAGGTTCAAGTCTGGGCTCTGGCTGGACCAATCAAGGATATTCACAAAGTTGTCCCGTAGCCACTCCTTTGTTATCTTGGCTGCATGCTTAGGGTTGTTGTCCTTTTGGAAGATGAACCTTCGCCCCAGTCTGTGGTCCAAAGCACTCTGGAGAAGGTTTTCATCAAGGATGTCTCTGTATATTGCTGCATTCATCTTTCCCTTTATCCTGACTAGTCTCTCAGTTCCTGCCACTGAAAAATATCCCCACAGCATGATGCTGCCACCACCATGCTTCACTGTAGGGATGGTATTGGCCAGGTGATGAGCTCTGCCTGGTTTCCTCCAGACATGACGCTTGCCATTCAGGCCAAAGAGTTCAATCTTTGTTTCGTCAGACCAGAGAATTTTGTTTTCCATGGTCTGAGAGTCCTTCAAGGTGCCTTTTAGCAAACTCCAGGCGGGCTGCCATGTGCCTTTTAATGAGGAATGGCTTCCGTCCAGTCACTCTACCATACAGGGCTGATAGTGGAGTGCTGCAGAGATGGTTGTTCTTCTGGAAGGTTCTCCTCTCTGCACAGAGAAATGCTGGAGCTCTGTCAGAGTGGTTCTTGTTCACCTCCCTGACTAAGGCCCTTCTCCCCGGATCGCTCAGTTTTTGCCGGGCAGCACACTATAGGAAGAGTCCTGGTGGTTCCAAACTTCTTCCATTTATGGATGATCTCATTGGGACCTTCAATGCTGTGGAAATGTTTCTGTACCCTTCCCCAGATCTGTGCCACAATACAATCCTGTCTCGGAGGTCTACAGTCAATTCCTTGGACTTCATGGCTTGGTTTGTGCTCTGACATGCATTGTTAACTGTGGGACTTTATATAGACAGGTGTGTGCATTTCCAAATCATGTCCAATCAACAGAATTTACTACAAATGGACTCCAGCCAAGTTGTAGAAACATCTAAAGGATGGTCAGTGGAAACAGGATGCACCTCAGTTCAATTTTGAGTGTCATGGCAAAGGCTGTGAATACTTATGTACATGTGATTTTTTCATTTTTTATTTTTAAACACTTCAATACAGGGCACTTTCACCCCCTTCCTTCCCAGCCCAATTTTCAGCTTTCAGCGCTCTAGCGCTTTCAGTGACAATTGCGCGGTCATGCTACACTGTACCCAAATGAAATTGTTATCATTTTGTTCGCACAAATAGAGCTTTATTTTGGTGTTATTTATTCACGACTCCGTTTTTTTTTTTTTGCGATATAAGCGCAAAAAAAGCGGAAATTTGGGAAAAAAACAATATTTTCTTTTTTCTATTTGAAAAGAAATCCAATAAAATCAAATTTTGTCATAAATTTAAGCCAAAATGTATTCTGCTACATGTTTTTGGTAAAAAAAATTCCGTTAAGTGTATAATAATTGGTTTGTGTGATCACGGACATATGTACGCAAATGATCATGTACATATGTGTGCAGGTGATCACGTACATATGTGTGCAGATAATCATTGGGACATGTGATTTTAGTGGGACATATGTGGGGGACATGTTTTTATTATTAGGGACATGTGTTTTTATTATTTGGGGACATGTATGTTTTGGGGACATGTGTGTTTTGGGGACATATGTGGGGACTGTGTTTTCACTGTGTGGTGTGTTGTGTGTTTACACTACACTGATGATCAGTGAGTAAAAAGCTGTGAAAAGCAGCCCATACTCACTGATCATCAGCCGGCTGCAGCGTTCTGCTCTCCTCTTCTCAGCGGTGACTTCCGTGTGAGGAGAGGAGAGCCGATTGCCTAGCAACCGGCTGTTTGTTTACATCACATGACGGCCGTGATTGGACACGGCCGTCATGTGATCAGGAGGGCCAATCACAGAGCCCTCCTGCCGATCTGAGATGTGCCGTGTCCGGGTGACACGAGCACATCGGGATCGCGCCGCTGCGCGGGCGCGCGCGCGCGCGATCCCGCTGCTCCTGAATGACGTTCCTGAACGTCCTATCAGGAGCAGGCGGCTCCCACCCGCCGTATATATACATTGGCCGGGTGGGAAGTGGTTAATACATTTGTAAAGATTTAAAGAAAATGTCTTCTTTTATGTTGTCATTATGGGGTATTGTTTGAGGACAGTAATGAATTTAATCCATTTTGGAATAAGGTTGTAACATAACAAAATGTGGAAAAAGTTAAGTGCTGTGAATACTTACCAGATGCACTGTATGGCCAAGAGTAAAGATGGGATCCTTCAAGAACTGTATCAACAGTTGTGTGCAGCTCTTTTATGAGCTCTTTCTTTGCCTCCCCTTTGTAACAGGGGGTTAGTGCCCCTCAGATGTTTGGCCCACCAGCCTGGCATGGAAGTCTAGCCTTGGCCTACATAAAGAGAGGGACAAAAACAAGTCAACATGTAGTAATGTGCAGCTATAGGAAGCATACCAGCTTGGGAGGGACATGTGTGGCAGGGTCTGAATCCCTTGGAACAGAGGAGCAATCATGGCTCTCATAACTCATGTCCTGGTAGTGACAAGGAGCACCCCCCCCCCCCGCCTCTGGCACCCATTCCTGGAGTCAAAACATTTGTATAGTGAGTTTCCGTTTTAAATCTGGACAATTACCCTATAAGGGATTAACATATTGTCACATGGCTTAACAACCTGGACACTAGGAAGTTCCTCACCCTATATGTACCTAAGAAAGAAGTGCTCTATCTATGCCATGGGCCTAAGAAGTGGAACCTGTGAATTCTAAGCTATACTGTGGAACTAGTATGGGGCTCCAGACCACTGTCCATAAAAAGCTGTGTAAAACATGGGACCCCTTTAGGTTCAGGAGCTGTCTTGACAACCTGGATGCTAAGGAGCCCCCCAACCCCTATACATACTAAATAAGCAATACTCCTATCAAGGCCAATAGAGGTCTTTGTAATGTTAAGAAAGACATACTCCTATCTACGTTGAGTGCCTGGGAACAGGAACCCATGATTTCTAAACTATACAGTGGAACCAGTGGGACTATTATGGGGATTCCAAAAATATGGGGATTTGGTCACACCATATTGCTATATGGTGCTTAAGCCCAGTCACTGTGACAAAGTACCCCATTATTAGTGGGTTTTACGCTGGGCCGTCTTTAATATTGATTGGACCCTGGACAAAACTTTTCTTGGGGCCCCCCCATGCAGTTTCGCTCTCCACCTGCTCTGAGACATACAATAAATAGCAGATAGACTCAAAATCAGTTTACTGAATCAGATCAGGCAGCGATTGCGATTGGTTGCCAGAGGTTGCAGTGTATCATTACCGCTCACTGACTGGTTGCTAGAGGTTACAGCACACATTACGGTTCACTGATTAGTTGCTAGAGGTTACAGCACATGATTTATGCTTGTTGATTGGTTGCTAGAGATTACTGTGGATATGACCTCAGGGGGGCATGATATACATATCAATGCCGTCGGCCGCCCCTATTTACATAAGAATGCTGGTAATTTGCATGTAAACACAGGGTCTGCAGGTGAGTCATCTGTACACAACAATAGGGCAGAGCTGGGCAGCATTAGTAGCAGCACTTCACACTGAGATATCGGGACACAGCACAGGACTAAAACCTCAAGGGACGAGGGAATTTAAACCAGGATAGTTGGCAAGTATAAGGCAGCTGCTTTGGGCCCCACAACAATGACAGGGCCCAGGGCAGCTGCCCCTTTTGTCCTGCCTTAAAAACGGCCCTGGTCTTATGCTATCCATAGAATAGAAGATCCTGCTTCTCAGAACCATAGGAGACCCACTAATAATGGGGTACTTTGTCGCAGTAAGTGGGCTTAAGCACCATATAGAAACATGGTGTGACCAAATCCCCATATCATTTGAAAATGTTCAGGTGTTTTAAATAGCCCTGCAGGAGTTAAATGTTATTTTTTGCATGTGTGCACTGTAATATTTTGTTCTGTTTCATGGTCTTATGGCTGCACCATTTTTAATGCATCTTTTAGGGTGTGCCCCCCAAATATTTTGTTTGTTTTTTAGTATAGGTATTTGACCCACTATCCCTTAAAAATGTGGGGCCCCCTTTATGTCCAGGAACTGACTTAACAACCTGGACATCATGGAGGTCCCCCATACGTTGTCCCACTACCCAGAGTACCTGTGAGTGGCCAAATCTGCTGCAAATCAGCTCACCTACAGCCAAGAAGGAAAGGCTTCAGTTGTAAAGTAATGTATAAATTTCCAGGAAACCATTAAAAAAATACTGAGAGTATGTACTTTCTCAGAAAACAAACTGATTATCCTGTTTACTCTGAGATAATCTCATAAATATAATGTGCCTGGTAACGCTATAGAATAGCAGGTAAATCTCGAAGGGCACACAGTAACAGTAATTAAACATAATGGGAGACTTGTCCTTTCCTGGTGATACCAACATGCTGGGACCTGCCTGGCTATGGATGTGAGATCTTCTAGAATACTTCCTGTTTTCTTTCACACAATCTGCACTAGTTCACAGACTTTGTTATAGTTCCAGATCATTCATTTTTTAGTCTTTAAAGAACCCAAAGGCGCCATTTCTGTAGCTAGAAGTGCCATAGCAACAAAACATTTCACAGATCCCTAGCTGAGTCATTATATCTTAGCTAGTTGTGCCAATCAAACTTTCTGATAATATATAAAAAGTTTTTGTTGCCCCTAGTAACAATTTAGTTGCTATTTTAAACCAGATCGAAACCCATTGACTTAATAATTTTCCTAAAATAAAAGTTACAAGGTATGTGATGAATGATAACTGTTACGTTTGCTGATGTCCTCAACTGGACTGTCAAACCGTCAAATAGCTGATGTCATAACTGATCACATGTACAGCACCATGGCAACTGCAGATCAAATAGTGGCTAAGATGGCAGCTTCGCTTTGCATCTCTCCTTTGCCCAAAAACAACTCCTAGTAATTTGTACTGGTTTAGGCCAAAACCAGTGAAAAGCAGTTTTGCTAACACAATCTTCTGCTCCTCTGGTAGCCAGTGTTCTCCTCTTCTCCTCTATGCAATGGTAGTGGACTGTCCCTATGTGTTCTTACATCCAGTACAGGGCTACAGGCTTCACAATGAACTTAATGAGGTCAGAGGGCATCTGACTGCTGAGAAGAGGCTGTACGGACTGATTTGGAGGTAACCTGTGGGAGCAGAGGATCGGGTAAGTAAAAGTAATTTTTGTGGACCCTGAACCTAAACGAGTGCAGAGCTAGCCCCGTTGCAAGGGAGCATTTTTGTTTTCTCCACAGTTCAGCTTTAAGTTGGCCATGCACAGTTATATTTTCATTTGAAAATGATCATTCCCAAAACTTTCATTCAGTTTCTCTTAGCCCTTGTACACACGGTCGGACATTCCGACAACAAAATCCATCGGATTTTTTCCGACGGATTTTTTCCGAAAGTGGTGTTGCATACACACTGTCGGACAAAGTTGTCGGAAAATCCGATCATTCGGAACGTGATGACGCTATTTTGTTACGACGGGACTACGTTCAGGCTAGTAGCCAATAGCTTTGGTCTAGGAATTTGATCTGAGCATGCGTGGCACTTTGTCCGATCGGAATACTCTACAAACGATCGGAAAAAGTCAGAGCGGATCATGTTGTCGGAAAATTTTATAGCCCGACTCTAAAACTTTGTCGGTCGGAATGTCCGACCGTGTGTACAAGGGCTTACAGTCAGGGCCACTGAAACAAATGTTCAATCGTTAATCTGTGTATGGCTAGTATTACAGGTTCACTGACAGTGTAGTGCCTCAAGCCTTTTGCTGTGTGACTAAATTTCCAAGGTAAGTCTGAATAATATTAAAATAGATCTTTCCTCTCTTTCACTGAAAATAACATCAGCATACAGCTCTACATTCTGATATTTAAATGATATTATATTCATTAGCTAAACAAACATTTTTTTACTTACAGTTATGCCCTGTAGACACAGTCGGACATTCAGACGACAAAATCTGTCAGATTTTTTCCAATGGATTTAGCCCAAACTTGTCTTGCATACACACGGTTGCACAAAGTTGTTGGAAAATCTGGTCGTTCAGAACGCGGTGACGTAGAACACGTACGATGGGACTACAAAGAGGGCAGTAGTCCATAGCTTTCGTCTCTTAATTTATTCTGGCACTTTGTCCGTCGGAATTGTCTACACACGGTCGGAATTTAAGCAATCGGATTTTGTTGTCAGAAAATTTTAGATCCTGCTCTCAAACTTTGTGTGTCGGAAATTCCGATGGAAAAAGTCCAATGGAGCCCACACACGATCGGATTTTCCGTCAACAAGATCCGATTGCACATTTTCCGTCGGAAAGTCCCGCCGTGTGTACAGGACATTACCTGGTTGGGTGAGGCACTGGTGATGTAACCAGGAACTCACAGATGCATCCAGGGAAGGTTACTTCACCAGTGCATCCCCCTGAGATGATGTGCACTGTCACATGTTCCAGGAAGCAGCATTCCAGAAAGTAAAGAGAGGCGGATTCATCTGCCACTATGGAAAATGGATACTGTGGAAAGATTGTATTGGCAGGAACTCTCTAAGTGGCACCCCCCCACCTCACATGACACCACTCCCGGGGCAGCTGCCCCTCCCGCTGCACACATTTAGCTGTGCAGGCATTGCAAACAGGGGGAGGTAAGTTTGTTTTATTGCAGAAAATACATAGCATGACTGGATGAGCTGTGCAGTGTTCAGTGGTTAGTACAGCTAACAGTATTTTGAGGTCTTGAGTTCTATCTCAAGTGAGGTGCTGTCTGCCTAGACAAGTGTTGGGGGTTTCTCTGGGTGTCCTCATTTATCTTCCGAACCAAAATTGGTTGGTGGGTAGAAAGTGATTATGACTGGTAGATTACAGTAACCACTATATTGCATAGGATTTGACAGTGAGACTTTTATAGGTAAAACATGGTCTCCTGCTATACACCTGGTTCTACTACAATAATTCTAGAAAAGACAGAAAGCACAATGAATGTTATGTTTAATATTTATCAATGGATTAGTATAAGAAGCAAAAAAATAAGATCCTCAGAGGAGATACCTGAGGGCCAGAATCCTCTATGGCAGGGATGTCAAACTCAATTTCATAACAGGCCACATCAGCAGTATTGGGTTCCTTAAGAGTACAGTTATATCTGGGGTGCACTACAAGAGTTCAGGAATGCATTACATACAGCGTGCAGAGTTCAGGGGTGTGCAATGTACAGAGCACAGGTTTTAGTGGTGCTCTATGTACAGAGTGCATGGTTCAGGAGTGCATTGCATACAGAGTGCAGAGTGCTCTATGTACAGAGTTCAGGGGTGTGCTGTGAACAGAATGCAGGGTTTAGGGGTGCTCTATGTACAGAGTGCTGAGTTCAGGGGTGTGCTGTGTACAGAGTGCAGGGTTTAAGGGTGCTCTATGTACAGAGTGCTGAGTTCAGGGGTGTTCTTTGTACAGGGTTTAGGGGTGCTCTAGGTACAGAGTTCAGGGGTGTGCTATGTACAGAGTGCAGGGTTAAGAGATGCTCTATGTACAGAGTGCATAGTTCAGGGGTGTGCTATGTACAGAGTGCAGGGTTTAGGGATGCGCTATGTACAGAGTCCAGGGTTTAGGGGTTCTATATGTACAGAGTGCAGAGTTCAGGGGTGCCCTATGTACAGAGTGCAGGGTTTAGGGGCGCCCTATGTACAGAGTGCAGAGTTCAGTGGTGTGCTATGTACAGAGTGCAGGGTTTAGGAGTACGCTATGCACAGTGTGCAACCCCAACCCCCTTAAAGCTTCCTTGCAAAAACTGGGTGCGATGGCCACGTGACAAGGCCTGGTGGGTTGGATTTGGCCCGCGGGCATTGTGTTTGACATAAGTGCCTTATAGTACTCATCCAGCTGGTGCACGTTTCCACTGATCCTTACTAAAACAGTGCAACTTATTTGTGAGTTCAGGTACATCCTGACAATGTCAATCAAAACCATTGCTTGTAAATGTAACTTTATCTACAGCTCCACAATGTTATTACCTATGCAACAGAAAAAAAAAAGTCTGTACATTTGTGGCCATTACATATAAGTACAGTGAATACTGTATGCAGCACATTGCACACATTGCATTTCAGTATGATCTACACACCAGAGTGGCATCTCATAGAATAAGCTTTTCAGGTACACATTAACAGATACATGGGGAAAACACTCCGCTGGTTTATATGGGGATTAGGTTACAGGGTCACTGAAGAAATCTTCCTAGCTGTCTAAGTGATGCGAGGTGACAGATTGTAGTTTATACATGTGCTGCAGGGAGTGCAGAGGATTTCCTCCAAAAATACACAGAAGATGATGGGTGGCATTAGGTGTTTCTGGGAGTTTACTAGGTGTGGGAAAGCACTTAAACAAATGCAGAACATGCCTCTCAACGTGCAGGATATTGTGCTTCCAGAAATAAATTCAACTTTGGCAAAGTTCAGCAAAGTGTAAAATGTATTTAAAAATACCATCTTGGGTTGCTATTTCTGAATCTCACCTACACGTAATGGGATTGTCATATAGCCCCCACCCTGTTGATTGTGACTGATAGGTGTCTACCTGCCTGGGACACCAACACCCACTAATCAGCAGTTTGAATAGTCCGTTCAACTGTTGTGACGTGACACAGTCCCATCTCCGAAACCTGAAGGATCTCTGGATGAATATAGTAATACAAGTGTAAGGGAGTGAATTCCTGCGCTGCCTGGTGTGCAAACAAGTAAGAAAGTGCAAAAATGTAAATGCACTGCAAATAATAAAATATAAAGTGAATAGAGGGTCCTGCTCCAATCACAAATGTGTTCCCACAGTGTAACAAGAATTAATGGTTTAAAGTGTGCTGCACTGCAATACAATATACTGATACCAATATTTGTGCTGAACCTAGGTACAATCTTCACGCAAACAGTGTAATTACTATAGTTGCCAATCACCAAATATAGTTAGGATGCTCATAGAACACCCAAAGTGAATAGCCTCAATTTATTAATTAACAATGGTTTAAACATAAGTATTCATATATATAAATCAAAGTCTCATTATTAGTGAAATAGATCCGTGACCGTGATCGTACATAAAATTTACTGCAGTGCTCTTTTGGGGTCCACCCCTTTAAGTCAGTCCCAGTGCTTTTAAGGGAATCCACATGTGTCACCTCTGTGCTCACTAAACTCTCACCTTCCTGCATATAATATGCGCAGAGTGACCATCATCTATATGCTTGGAGTTGTGATGTAATCTGTAGACATCCGGTCCACTAGGGACCCTCCAACTATTGCTTCAGATAATGTTAATCCTAGTTGCTCTGGTTCCTTTAAGGTTTCCAATACTCATATGAGTACATGCATGTGGGAAGAAAGGTAAAAGAAGCCTCCTATGGTGTAGTATACTAAAAAGCAATAGTTTTATTGGCCACACATTAAAAGTCTATAAAACGCCTCAAATACAGTAAGAAAATCAGGCTATCCACCCGCCTAAGTCTGCAACTGCCCTACATGTTACGTCACGGTCATGTGACTTCATCAGGGGAAAATAAATGAATCGGCAGTCAGAAAGTTAAATTTATTGTCTATTGGAGATTGAATGTAGCGGTCGCCATTTTTTTTAAGTCACTGTAATACATCCTACACTGCCATTTTTGGTGTGATTATAATACGGCGGCCCGAGTACTAGGCGAGGGAATGTTCAATAGTGGTAAACTATTGACGGAAGATGAACCAAGAGTCTTAGACAAGGGCCTCAAATACACCCCAGTAAAAAAAAAAAAAAACTTTAACAAATTTGATGCATTTGTAGGAGTTTAAAAATATATTTTAAGTAACGAAAAATAAGAAATACCATAAATAAGACAGAAACACAACATAATACACTTATGAATAAGTCACTATACAACCTTTACATGATAATAAACATTGAAGTGTGTAGTACTAATACTACAAGATCTTAATAGTTTGAAAAATAAGAAAATTGTAGACCCCAAGCACATGCGTAAAATAATTCAGAGTTTAAGAGAAAGAAAAGATATAGTGATAGGACCAGCGGACAAAGGGAGTATTGTGGTTCAGTCTAAAGAGAAGTAACACAAAGGAATATGTAAACAATTGGAAGATGTGAATATCTACCAAAGACTAAGGGTAAACCCTACAGTGAAATACAAAAAGAATTAGTAATTGTGTGAAGATTGTACCTGGTTCACACAAATATTGCTATATGTATATTGTATTGCAGCACACTTTAAACCATTATTTCAATGAACATGCACACTCATATCACCAAAGGTGCATGTCTATGTCTCTGGAGGCAGCAGGTGAAGAAAAGGACGGCATTCACTGTGACAGGAAACTTTAAAAAAATTAACAAATAATGAAAATTTACAGTAAATTTGCTTATTACCACAAACATTGGTCATATGGCGAAATCTAAGGAACCTGTCTGGAAGTGGCCAGAGTGGGCATGACTATTGTACAAGAGATGTACCTTGTAGATGCTACCAACCCTAATACTCCAACCTCCGCCCCACCATCTTATAAATGAGAGCCATACAACTTCTGAAGTAAACAGGCCGTAGCAGCCTTAATTTATTAAACAAACATAAATATATAAATATATTTATATATATATATATATATATATATATAACAATTAACATGAACAATTAACCAAAAAACATCTGTTATTGCAACCATTAATCCCCCCTAGCGTTGGTCTTTGCAGGTCCTCCATCCGCCATATGTATTACAATATGACACTGCGGAACCTCTCAAGTGAGTTATACGGCCTAAAGCCGACAAGCTGACTCAGAGACACCCACTTGCCGCAGTGCCTACATAACCAATCTCCAGATAACCTCCGTTATCTCGGATACCATCCTCAGGACCCATCCCACCAACAGGTCCTGAACTCCTCCTTCCACAAATCTCTTCCTTCATCAACACCAGCCACAGTGCCCAAGGAAAAAAACCTTTACCCATGGGTGCCCCTCCACACCCGCAACGCTCTCTCCGCCCCATCCTGGAGCCCCAGGATCCACATATCCACCCCTACATAGTTCAGATGCACACCATCTCCCTTTAAGTATCTCCACGTCTCTACCTCCAGTTCCAAGTGCCCAATTCCCAATCCTCCATTTTTAACCACAAACCGACTAATCTCCCTGTTAATCTTACGATTGGCCCTATTCACCCTGTCCACCAATCTAACCATCCTCCATGATGTCCTAACCACCATGTCCGACCAAACCATAAGCATGTCTGGAAAGGCCATGTGAAGTCACGACAAATCAAATTTCATGTCATGCATAATATCCAGCATTGATCTAACCCCCAGATCATTACCCCCCACATGCAAAATGAACACATCAGGGGGCCTCTCCTGCAGAGCGAAACGATGTACCTCCGAGACCATCCTGCTCCATAACATGCCCGGAAATCCCAGCCCTCGCACACAGGCTTCCCGTCTGGAAAAGCCCAGTTGGCGCCCGTTCGGCCTCACGTCAGCCCTCCTTGCCCCCCAGCACACATAAGAGTGTCCAAAAATCCATATTAAACATGGCCCCTTTCCTGTAACAAAAAGAACACAAAATACACGCCATGAACTAAAAGAACACAACCTAACAACGCCCTACCACTTAAGGCCCCCCACCCTTCCTATTGAAATCCCACAATAAGTTGGGGGCGAACGTACAGCTTAAACCTATTGGACTCCCACCGACCTATCCGCATCACTGCTTCAGAACTCATTCCACACCTGACCGCCTCTGTCACTGCCCCTGTCCTAAAGGAATGAGATGAAAACTCCTTGTCCTCTAGACCCAGCCCCTTCAAGCACCGTCTAAAAACTTCCACAAACTGAAACCTGGAAAGCTGAAAACCATCAACATGCATTAGAAAAGACCCCGTCATCCCTGGCCTCTTCTCCAAGAAACCTTGGACCACTCTAACAGGACAAAATGGCGAACCCGGTAAAGCAAAAACCTGCATAGTCCTGCCTCTACCACCCTGGTCTGTTTTGGATCGGAGCAGCAGCACTGCAACCCCTCCATCCCAGCAGCTCGTGTCCTGACTCTGAAGGCCCCCTTGAAAATTTTTTAAGGGGCTGACTAGCTCGCCAATTCGAAATGCTCCAAAAAAGGCCAGTAGGAAAGCCACTCTAAACAACTCAACCTCATAAAGTGAGGAACAAACCTTCTCTAACTGTTCCAGCATTCCTCCCAGAATCTAAAACGAAACCGGACACCGGACATCCCGGCGTTCCACCGTCCTCCTGTATCCTTTTAGGGCTTGGCGCACCCAAAAATCCTTTGTGAAATCCGGCAGGCCTTGCCATTTAAACAAAAATGCCAATGCCGCCATCTTCTTGCTCAGTGAGGACCCCGAGACCCCTTCCTCCATGTTTCTAGCTACAAAATACATGAGCAACAACCCTACCTCTGGGCCAGTGCCCCCCCCCCCCCGTATCATGAATAAAAGCCAACCATTCATCCCATACTTTACCATAAGCCACCCACGTGGTCTCTGTCACCGACCTCCTGATCCATCCTGTGATCTTTCCAATGCAGTCTCCCACAGCCAGCTGGGACAAGGTACTCCATGTTGCTCCGCTGCTGGCGCCAACTCCCGGAACTTATCCCACTGAAAGCGAGATAATGCATCAGCTATCACATTCTCAATCCCTGGCAAATGCACTGCATGAATGAAAACATTCAATTGCAAACAGCGCAACACCAAGTGTTGCAGCAACAGTATCACCGGTGGCGACGATGCAGACACCCTATTGATAGCCTGCACCACTCCCATATTGTGATAGTGAAAGTGCACCTTACGATTCCGAAAGGAAGCGCCCCACAGCTCAACAGCCAGCACCACCAGAAACAATTCCAGCAGCACCAGATTCTTAGTGAAGCCCGCGTCCGTGAACAACTCCAGATCAAAGTTGCTCACTGGGACCGACATCCACAGAGCCCTCCCATTGAACGATTCCAAAAAACGATGCCAAATTTCCAGATCCTCCCTGTGTGTCCTCACTAGGCACACAAAGTGTGTCGGAGCCCTCACCCCAGCCGTGCTTGCCGACAGCCTGCGGCAAAATATTCTACCCATCGGTAGAATACGGCAAGCAAATTTGAGCTTCCCCAATAATGATTAAAGTGACCAAAGCTGTACTTTCTGCAAACCCAACATACCTCTTATCCCACTTTTGAGATCCTCCAACTTGTCCTCAGGCAGACGGCACTCCATCCCCTCGGAATCCAAGACAATACCCAAGAAATCACCCTCCTCGGACCTTCTGTCTTTTCCGGCGCCAATGGTATGCCAAACCGTTCCGCTATGTGTTCTTTGACTCCGGCGGACCCACACAGAGGAAATCATCAAGATAATGGATGATAGAGCTGACTCCTGCCATGTCCTTCACCACCCATTCCACAAAGGAGCTAAAAGTCTCAAAAAAAGGCACAGGATATCGAGTATCCCACCGGCAGGCATTTATCCACGTAGAACTTGTCGTTCCAATGGCATCCCAACAACCGAAAGCTCTCCGGATGAACAGGGAGCAATCGGAAGGCCGATTCAATATCAGTCTTGGCCATTAATGCCCCCGCCCATACCGACGTACCGAGCCCACGGCCACATCATCCGAGGTGTAACTCACAGTACAATCCTCTGGCCTAATGGCATCATTCACCGCCCCCCCTTTCGCAAAGGACAGTTGATGAATTAGCCTAAATTTGTTGGGTTCCTTCTTTGGCAAAATCCACAAAGGGGAAACCACCAAATTCGGAAAAGGGGGGCCTGAAAAGGACCCCCATGCACCCCAACTCCACCTCCTTACGAAACCCTCTCCAACTCACCTAGAATCCAGAAACCGTCTTCAAAGCCCGCTTCCAACAACTTCGCAGCCTTCCTATCCGGTTACCTAGCGAGGAAAGGACACATCCTTTCCACTCTCACCGATGTCCTCCCTCTTGTGTGCAGCATCTCCGAGACGGCCCTTGCCTTGCTTGAAGCAATGGGACAGGGGATGTGTCCCCCCAATGCCTGAACACTCATGTTTGTAATGACATGAGCCACCAAACCTGCAGGACCCTTCATTAAATTGCCAACATGTTCCCTTTTTTTTTTTTTTTTTTTGTAAAATCTATTTATTGAATAGATCATGACATACAGCAGAAACAGCAGGTACATAGTATGTGTTACAAACAAGCCAGTACAATCTCAGTAGAAATTCTATTAAATCAACAGTACAAATTATTAAGAAATTCTAGCATATTTCTTCTCTTTGGGGATACAAAGGTTTCCACATCTCACTCCGTTTGATCTGTGATCAGGTCCAAGAAGGTAGCGACCGGAGTGTTCCATTCAGAGTTATATGAATGCATTGGAAGAATGCCCTAACTGGTCTACTAATTGGTTGCTGTACCTCTAAGTTGCGCTATCGTAAGTGTCTGGAATGCTACGTCTAATATATGATGTCCAGCATCAAAACATAGGGGGAAGGAGGGGGGGGGGTGGAAAAGGAAAAGGGAGGGTAGGTGCACATTAGTATGTTAAGAATATTGCCTAAACCGATCATAACCTGTGGTGACCATAAAAGCGTCGTTCCCTTTTTTTTACTGCCCGATTGTCCCGGGGAAGAAGGTCCACCGCCTGATGTCCTTATGATCCCATCTTAGCGACGGACGCACTGCCCCCTCCGCTGCCTAAATTGCTCATCATAGTGCAGCCAAGCCATGCCCCCATAGACTCTGTATGCTTCTCCCATGGAATCCATGTAGCAAAAAAGAGCCGAACAGTGTTCTGCGTTCTTCTCTCCGATGCTAACTCCTTTAGCCCAGCCAAAAACACACCAAGCTGCTCTATACCCCGGTTGCAGAATTGTGGCCAGTACTCACCACCGGTGCAGACTCCCGAATGCCTTCTGGCCCACCCGCTGACCTCGGCCACAGTTCCACACCCTCCCCACAATTTGTTTCCCCATTCCCAGGCCCCCCAAGTAAAGTAGGTGACAATAAATGCAACTTACCGGGCTGCAAGGGAGGGAGCCCACCAGCCGAACATCTTGCCTCCCCCGCTGGAGCAGGCCTGACTGGAACCTCGTCCTTGGGCCGCGTCACCTCTTCCGCCGAACGTGGACCGGACACCCCGTCATCTTCCTCCGATAGCCCTCCAGGCCGACATGTGCTGGATGAATGAATGAATGAATGAAATACTTGTATAGCGCACAATGCGAACTGAATCGCCTCTAGGCGCTGTGGCGAGCTTTGATCATCTGCTAAAAGAGGAAGGTCTTGAGTTTTTTCCTAAAAGCCAGGTGATTTTCTTCCAGGCGGATGTTGATTGGTAGAGCATTCCATAGCCGAGGCCCTTGGACAGCGAATCTCCGATCACCCTTGGATTTATACCGGGCTTTGCACGCTCCTGCCTCCTAGCCGCATACCCGTCAGTGGATTTTCTTGCTGCTTTACATGAGCCGGCGCAGTCCACCACAGCCCCACCACGTGGCACCTCTTGCTGCAGCCCTCTCCTGCCGGCTGCTGCACTCCCTGTGGTTTGCCTGGACGAGGGGGTAAAACCCTCGGCCACCGTGACCTCCGATCTCCCTCTCCGCTGCCCCATAGTCACAGGCACCCCCAAATGGGCTGGGCTTCCCGCCGCCGGAGCTCGCCGACGTCCTGGCCAGGCTCCCTCACCAGCCTTCTGCGGCCGCCTGCCAGTGTCCCCAGCATGCCCGACCGGCAATGTGCTGGTCCATCTGCCCCTCCAATTTCCAGCGGGACGTTTAGTCAGTGGGCCCGATGGAGCCCGCCCTGGACTCCTCTCCTCGTGTTGTGGCCGAGGGGCAGGGTCTGGCGAAAAGCACTCCGGAGGCTGAGACCTCCAAGCTCGCACCGCCTCACCTCCTCCCTGCTCAGGTACCTCAGCCAGCTTCCCGATGACCGTCCCCAGCGTCTCCTCAAGCCACCCGGGAGGCCGGGATGCCACTTCCGCTCGCAGGTGCGCAAATAGAGCCTCCACGTCCATCCTGAAACTTCTTCTACCTTCCGATGAGCGGGAGGAGGGGTCCACCTCCTATATAAATACTGGCCCCTCCCCCTCCGCTCTGGTCCAATCCTGCCACACCTTACAACTACCAATCCCAGTTCCCCTGTCTCCAATGTCGGCGTGTCTTCCAGGTATCGCGGCTTTGGCGCTGTGAGTGGCCGGAGCGGCGATGTCTTTCTTCCCGGCAGGGTCCGGCTCCTGCCGGACTTTCAGCCGAGAATCCCCGGTGCGCATGCACCGCTGAAGTGAACGGCTCATTGCGAAGGGAAGATCTCCTAAACCGTACAGGTTTAGGAGATATTCTTTTTACCTATAGGTAAGCCTTATTTTAGGCTTACCTGTAGGTCAAAGTGAAAAATTTAACTATACAACCGCTTTAAGCATCCCCACTAAAGTGTCCATTGTGCATAGTTGCCAACATTGTAAAAAAATAAATTCGGGACACTTTTTTGGCAGTAGGTGGAGTTGCATTATAATTAGGGGGCGGGGCATGCGTTTATAGGCATGGCATAGGAAAAGGTGAAAATGCAGTGCGCGCAGCACGACGTGGAAAAATATGGGCTTGGTTTATGTAAAATAGTGGGCATGGCTTACATGGGCGTGGCTCAAATGGGGTGTGGTTAGAGTCTGAAATGAATGCGGGATGGAGAGGGAAAGGGGGGGAGGGATGGTCGGACAGCAGCCCCCGATCCTACACCACAATAGCAATATGTGTTTTCCAGAGTTTGACAATCAGCAGATAAAGATACTCCAAATACCTGGTGTTAGTTATAAAATGAAATCATTCAACTCGCCATAATGCTGAATCAGTGGGAGCCATGAGCGCATCACTCCAGATGCCATCAGGTGCCCCCAGCAGAATCCCTCCTTGCATCAGGTGCCCCATCAGAGCAGCCTTCCTCACATCTGTGTCTCCATTAGCGGAGCCCCTCCTTACATCTGGTGTCCCCATCAGTCCTCCTAACATCTGGTGCCCCGCTGACATCCAGACTGCCCCCGACATCCAGACTGGCCCCTCTGACATCCAGACTGGCCCCCGACAACCAGACTGGCCCCTCTGACATCCAGACTGCCCCCTCTGACATCCAGACTGCCCCCTCTGACATCCAGACTGGCCCCCGACATCCAGACTGGCCCACGACATCCAGACGGGCCCCTGACATCCAGACTGCCCCCTCTGACATCCAGACTGCCCCCTCTGACATCCAGACTGGCCCCTCTGACATCCAGACTGGCCCCTGACATCCAGACTGCCCCCTCTGACATCAAGACTGGCCCCTCTGACATCCAGACTGGCATCGACATCCAGACTGGCCCCCAACATCAAGACTGCCCCCGCTGACATCCAGACTGCCCCCTCTGATATCCAGACTGGCCCCCGACATCCAGACTGCCCCCTCTGACATCCAGACTGGCCCCCGACATCCAGACTGCCCCCGACATCCAGACTGGCCCCCGACATCCAGATTGCCCCTTCTGACATCCAGACTGGCCCCCAACATCCAGACTGCCCCCTCTGACATCCAGACTGGCCCCCGACATCCAGACTGGCCCCTCTGACATCCAGACTGCCCCCTCTGACATCCATACTAGCCCCCCTCTGACATCCAGACTGGCCCCCGACATCCATACTAGCCCCCCTCTGACATCCAGACTGGCCCCTCTATCCAGACTGCCCCCTGACATCCATACTAGCCCCCCCGACATCCAGACTGGCCCCCAACATCCAGACTCTGACTGGTCCCCGACATCCTCCAGACTCTGACTGGCCCCCGACATCCTCCAGACGCTGTTGTTGCCGTGCGGAAAGAGTTTGAACTGTGGAGCCGCCCACCTTACATACACTTCACAGACACTGGCAGTGGGAGTGGGCGGCACCACAGCATCTCTATTGTAGACCAGCTTCTGGTCTTCTTTAAAATGGCGGCCGGCGGAGACAATGTCTCCGCCGAAAAACTGTGACAAACCGAATATCCCGGGACAAAATTTAATCGGGACAAGGGTCCTAATCCCGGGAATGTCCCGGGAAATTCGGGACAGTTGGCAACTATGCATTGGGGGAGATAGAGAAGTGGAAAGTAACAGTGGTATGTAGCATGGTGCCAATAGCAGGCTCCCTTTAACTAAAAATGAGGCCGCATTACTTCCACTGACTTTTGCTGAAGTCAGTGGCATAGACAGAGTTTGCGAGGAATGGTCCTGGTGTGCCATTAAAGTGCATCTACTGTAAATTCAAAACATAACATTTTGCAGCTTATCAGTCCTTAGGTGAGGTGGCTGCACTAGCTTTCTTATTTAAGCCTATTTTCCTTCATGTTGGTAATCCTGTAATAAACACACTTTCTTTTCCCTCCTGTATGAGGCCCAGGCCAGCAGGGAGGTCCATACAGCTGGGCAAGGAGAGTGATCGGCACATGGGGGGGCAATTACTGGAACTGATCCCCTGTATGGCTCTCTGCAGCAGGTGAAACCTGGCACCTTCTCCACTCCCTCCGTTAGTCTTTCAGCTACTGCAGAGACATATAGGGGAGGATAGGTTTCAGTAATTGCCCCCCCCCCCAAACACTGATCACACTCCCTCCTTGTGAACCATAACCCCCCCTCCCCTGCTGCCCAAGTCCCTTTGCGTGCCTCCCATTCCCACAGCACTGATGGCTTCCTTCTCTCTTTTCCACCGGCAGCTGCAAGCACGCAATAGGATCCTACAGCAGTGACAGCTGATGCTGGAGGATGGGAAAGAGACCTCCAGCTGTCACAGCTCCCCTGGTGCCTGGCGCTGTGGTTTCTGTCTTAACCCAGTCTTCTTTAATGGTTCTGGGTCTTCCTGCCCTGATTGGCAGCTGCAAGATGATTTGCTGGTATTGCAGGAGTGTGGAGGGTATGACAGTGGGCAGTATGTACAGGAGAGATGTGTGGATGGTATGGCAGTGGGCAGTGTGCACAGGAGAGGAGTGTGGAGGGTATGACAGCCAGCACTATGTACAGTAGAGGAGTTTATGAAAGTGGGCAGTATGTACAACAGAGCAGTGTGGAGGGTATGATACTGAGCAGTATGTACAGGAGACAAGTGTGGAGTGTAAGACAGTGGGCTGCATGTACAGGAGAGGAGTGTGTAGGGTATGACAGCAAGCAACATGTACAGGAGAGGAATGTGGAGGGTATGACAGTGGGCACCATGTGCAGGAGAGAAATGTATGACAGTGAGCAGTATGTACAGGAGAGGAGTGTAGAGGGTATGACAGTGAGCAGTATGTACAGGAGAGGAGTTTGGAGGGTATGACTGTGGGCACTATGTACAGGAGGGGAGTGTGGAGGGTATGACAGTGGGCACTATGTACAGGAGAGAAGTGTGTGACAGTGGGCAGTATGTACAGGAGAGAAGTGTACGACAGTAGGTAGTATGCACAGGAGAGGAATTTGAAGGGTATCACAGTGGGCACTATGTACAGGAGAGAAGTGTATGGCAGTGGGCACTATGTATAGGAGAGAAGTGTGGAGGGTATGACAACAGGCAGTATGTACAGGAGAGAAATGTATGACAGTGAGCAGTATGTACAGAAGAGTGTGGAGGGTATGACAGTGAGCAGTATGTACAGGAGATTGTGGGGGGTATGACAGCGGCACTATGTACAGGATAGAAGTGTATGACAGTTAGAAGTATGTACAGGAGAGGAGTGTAGAGGTGGAAGGTATGACAGCTGGCAGTATGTACAGGAGAGAAATGTATGACAGTGAGCAGTATGTAAAGGAGAGGAGTGGGGAGGGTAAGACAGTGAGCAATATGTACAGGAGAGGAGTGTGGAGGGTATGATAGCAAGCAGTATGTACAGGAGAGGAGTGTGGGGGTATGACAGTGGGCAGTATGTACAGGAGAGGAGTGTGGAGGGTATGACACTGGGCACTATGTACAGGAGAGAAGTGTGTGGCAGTGGGCAGTATGTACAGGAGAGAAGTGTATGACAGTAGGTAGTATGCACAGGAGAGGAATGTGGAGGGTATGATAGTGGGCACTATATACAGGAGAGAAGTGTATGACAACGAGCACTATGTATATGAGAGAAGTGTGGAGGGTATGACAGAGTGAAGTATGTACAGGAGAGAAGTGTGGAGGGTATGATACTGAGAACTATGTACAGGAGACGAGTGTGGAGGGTAAGGCAGTGGGCGTATGTAGAGTAGAGGAGTATGGAGGGTATGGCAGCAAGCAACATGTACAGTAGGGGAGTGTGGAGGGTATGACAGTGGGCAGTATGCATAGGAGAGGAATGTGGAGGGTATGACAGTGGGCACTAGTACAGGAGAGAAGTGTATGACAGTGAGAAATATGTACAGGAGAGGAGTGTGGAGGGTATGACAGCGGGCAATATGTACAGGAGAGAAATGTATGATAGTGAGCGGTATGTACAGGAGAGGAGTGTGGAGGGTATGACAGTGAGCAGTATGTACAGGAGAGGATTGTGGGGGGGGTATGACAGTGGGCACTATGTACAGCAGAGAAGTATATGACAGTGAGAAGTATGTACAAGAGAGGAGTGTAGAGGGTATGATAGCGGGCAGTATGTACAGGTCAGAAATGTATGACAGTGGGTAGTGTGTACAGGAGAGGAGTGTGGAGGGTATGACAGTGGCCACTATGTATAGGAGAGAAGTGTATGACAGTAGGACAGTGATGGCGAACCTTGGCACCCCAGATGTTTTGGAACTACATTTCCCATGATGCTCAACTACACTGCAGAGTGCATAAGCATCATGGGAAATGTAGTTCCAAAACATCTGGAGTGCCAAGGTTTGCCATTACTGGTATAGGAGAAGAGTATGACAGTAAGCAGTATGTACAGGAGAGTAGTGTGTAGGGTATGACAGTGTGTAGTATGCACAGGAGAGGAGTGTATGACAGCAGGCTCTATGTATCGGAGAGAAGTGTGGAGGGTATGACAGAGGGCAGTATGTACAGGAGAGAAGCCATAGTCGATCTATGTATGGGCTAGCTGGTTGTACACAAGTCAATCTATTAATCAACTTGAGTACAACCAGCCTGTCAGGTTTTTCCCAAAACAATCAGTGCTGCCAGCTATAGTTATCAACACTGATCATTGTATTCTGTGGGTAGGGAAGGCTCCCCACTGCCAGAACACAATAACACTGCGGTAATGCTTACTGCCCTCTTAAAAGTGATCTCTGGTGGATTGCTTTTCAATGAGTGATATAGAAGCAGCTGACAGGCATTCATGAGATGCTACTGCCGCCTCCTTGTTTTTTTTTTTTACATTGCTGTATGGTATTTTTACATTGTTGGACTATGCTACTACTGCAAGCAAGTTTGGCTTGCAGTTGCAGAGTAGCCCCATTGAAATCAATAGGTGAGTGTGCCTGTCAAACTCTGCAGGCTGAGTTAAAGATGCTGCAGCTAAAGAAATTACAAAAAAAAAGTTGCATCTGTGAAGTAAAGCATCACAGCTATGGCATTCGTACAGACCTGTCCAAATGGATTTTTAAGATTTGGGTAAGTGACGTGCGGTGAGGTGAGTGGCTGGAGAGGCACTGGCTAGTATCAGAGCCAGATACACACAGGTTATTTACGCCGCGAAAGTTAGAGCAAGAGCAATAATTCTAGCACTAGACCTCCTCTGTAATGTTAAACATGTAACATGTTAAAAAAATTTAAAGTGTCGCCTATGGAGATTTTTAAGTACTGAAATTTTGTGCCATTGTTTCGTCACATATGGCGACGTATCACATTTGGCTACCCACTATACTGCGCATGCTCGATGCCGCCATATGCGTTCCACCCCTGAGTCCAGGTTCAAGCCCCACCATCCAAGTGCACATAGCATTAGATTATAATAATGCAGAGTGAAGCGAGGCCATGCCCGAAGGGGCCCTGTGCTGGAACGCATATGGCGGCGTTGTGCATGTGCACTACAGCGGGTAGCAAAATGTCAAGGGTAGCCGAATGTGACGTGACACCATTCCACAAGTGTGTGCAATTGCGAAGCGTGGCACGTTAGGTATCTATTTACTCGGCGTAACATCATCTTTCATTGTATATAAAAAAAATTGGGCTATCCTAAGTGTTTTTTGTAAATTTTTTATCTGATAAGTTTCTTTCCAAAAAAAAAACACATTTGAAAAATTGCTGTGCAAATGTGTAACATAAAAAGTTGCAACAACCATCATTTTATTCCCTAGGGTGTCTGCTAAAACAATATATATAATGTTTGGGGGTTCTGAGTAATTTTCTAGCAAAAAATAAAAAAGATTTTTACATGTAGGAGAGAAGTGTCAGAATTGGCCTGGGTGGCAAGGGGTTAATTACCATAAGAAAGTAATATACAAATAATTATTATATGTTTTTAAGGTCATTTTAGTATATTTTCAAAAATTGTACTCAAGCAGGTGGCTTAACAGACAAATTACTGAAGTTTGAAGTTTTAACTTCCAACCACTCATTTTACAGTAAATAAATAATTAATTATTATGTTATAACATATAGCATAATAATATATGATTTAACTTGATTATAACAGTACCTTTTCAGCAGTCGGAGATTCTCATTCTCCCTCTTAACTGTGTGAGAAAAACATTTTGTGGGATTGTGGGTAAACCTTATACACATAAACCCATGTATTTCCTTCTAATTAAGAGAGCTTGGCTGGAAGGAGCATTTGTCTTTTAGACACATGTCCCCTTCTATGACACATTTTTATTGGACAGCTGGGGCCAATGGTACTTTACCATTGGTCCAAGGCTCCAAGCTGTCCATTGAGCTCAGTGCCTCTGACAAGAAGTGAGGCTGAGAACTGTGAGCTCATCCTCTCAGTCTGCTGCTAACATGGTGTGTGCCAGCTTGTATTTAAAGAGGAAGCAAACCCTGATGGGTTTTACTTCTTCTTTGTTTCCCTGCAAAGTTAAAGCATAATGGGCTACTATGCATCGCATAGTAGCCCATTATGTGTTACTTACCTGAAACCGAAGCCTGCGATGTTCTCAATTTCCTCGCCTCCACGAACCGTCCATCTTTCACCCTCTTCCTTCCGGTTATCGCAGCTCCAGCGCTGTGATTGGCCAGAGCCACGATGATGTGTGTAGGAGCCACCAGTCATGGCACAATCTCCTCTAGAAAGGGCACGATCGCCGTTTCTAACTGTTTCTACAGTATGCCTGTGCCTTTGTCTACGGTGCATGCACAGTAGACATCGATACCCGTCTCTTTTGCAAATATCTCCTAATCCATGGAGGTTTGGGAGGTATTTTGAACACCTACAGGTAAGTCTTAATCTAGGCTTACCTGTAGGTAAAAGTGGTTGTAAAGCATTTACAACTACTTTAAACTGGCCGCGCTGTATGTAGCTTCTGCCAGGCTGCACAAGAAGCCCTGTACCCCCGGAACCATAGGTCCTAAGAGCCCCATATTTTGACCAATGGTAGGGTATGTCTTTGGCTACCTACCCAATTCGGGTTCTCTGTGATCCTCGAAACTCGATCTTTTTTTTTGGCAAATGGGCCTATCTTAAGGTAAAGGGCCTGGAACTGCAGTTCCAATAGCCCCAATGTTAATCTGGCCCTGGCCGCAGTGTGCATGAGCCCTAAATGATTAGACCTGCTGGCATCCACCCAAAACCATAGAATGAATGGATGGAGAATGAAAGGCTGATTGGGAAATGCAGATCCTTTTTATGTAGATAAAGGCGATCCAATGTGATTTGAGGTCTCAAGTTGTATTGTATACATGGGGGTTTTTCATTCGTACACACTGTAGTAACGTCTCTCTGTATACAGTGCTATGTCACATTGTAATATTTGTTGCTTGTTCTGATTTTCAGAAATGTTTTCTCCTTTATATGTAATCACAGCAGTAAACATTTTTCCCCACACATCTGCCAAGTGGCATCGGACATCTGAATTTACTTGCGGTAAAACATAATTAAACTCTGCAGATGTCAAGAAGACAAACAGCTCTGTAACTCCGAAAATGGATAATCAGTGGGAGTTTACTCCATTCTTCTAGAATTGTATTTATATTAAAGTGTTATTAACCCAGGGCCCTGCATTCACTACATCTGGTCTCCCACAGTACACAGAACATGGAAATGCAATTATTTTAGTAAATATAAACTGCTAAATAACTTTTCTCATCAGCAGTATATAGCAGTCTTGTGACTTCTATCAGTGTCTGGTTAAAGCTTGTAGGGAGAGTTTTACTTCTACTCTGACTGTCCTATGAGGCTGCAGGACCCCTGACCCTCTGTCTGGACAGTGCTGATTGGCCCTGCGCTGATCACATGCACTCTCCCAAGAAATAAAATAACTCTCTGGCACAACAAACTGAGCATATGCAGATTGACTCCAAAGGCTCTATCAGGAGATGGATTGGGGGCAGTGAAAGGGGAGAATCAAAGAAGACAGGATCAAACAGCCTTTTTACACAATGCAGAAGATTAACCTCTTAGGTTCCACAGGGAGTATAACAAGCATGCTTTACTGCATATACAGACTGATTTTACTGTTGTGGGTTTAGTAACACTTTAACCACTTCAGCTCCCCCTTTATGACCAGGCCATTTTTTGTGATACGGCACTGCGTTACTTTAACTGACAATTGCGTGGTCGTGCGATGCTGTACCCAAATAAAATGCATTCTTTTTTCTCTTTTGTTCATTGACGGACACAGCACTTTTAATCTTGACCTATGGGCCGCTGTGTGACTGGGCAGAGGGGGTGCGGTGCACATACCTGGCCGGGGGTCATCTGAGGGAGCTCTGGGTCCTGGCAGGGGGCTGCGCTGGGCAGCTGGTGGTCCACTCATCTTTTTACCTGGTTTTAGGCCATGGTTGGTGTATCTGTGTATATGCCACAGCCAGTTTTCTTAATCGCCCATTTTCTGGAAGTCCGATGGCCATTTATCCAGTGCTCTCAGACATTTTTTGCTGTCATTTTATTGACACACATTTTATTGACATTTTATTTACACTCTCTCAGAAAGTAGTCTTTCTAGTGGCTATTACATCTGCAAGGCAGTTTTCTGAGTTGGTAGCCTTGTCATGCAAGTCTCCCTATTTGATTCTCCACAAGGATGAGGCGGTGCTGCGTCCGCGGCCTTCATTTCTTCCAAAAATTGTTTCGGGCTTTCATCTAAATGAGGACATTGCTTCCGTCACATCCCAAAGAGGTTGCTTTCCATTCTTTGGATGTGATTCGGGCTCTGCAGGTGTATCTGCCATGGCTCCTTTCCGGAGGTCGGACTCGCTGTTTGTATCGGTGGCTGGTCTGAAGAAGGGCCTGGCGGTCTCGTCGGCCACCATTTCTCTGTGGATCAGACAGATCGTGGTTCAGACTTATGCCATAAGGGGGCGGGCACCCCCATTTCCTGTTACGGCACATTCGACCAGGGCAATCGGTGCCTCCTGGGCTTTCCGACATCAAGCGTCCGTTTCCCAGGTGTGTAAGGCGGCAACCTGGTCATCCGTTCACACTTTCACCAAATTTTACAAGCTTGATGTGAGTGCATCTTCAGATGCTTGCTTCGGCCGCAAGGTTTTGCAGGCGGCTGTTTAAGGTTGCAACTCCTCCATTGAGGAGTTCTGGTTCCCACCCCTCGTTTTTTGACACTGCTTGGGGATGTCCCTAAGGTCAAGATTAAAGGTGCTGTGCCCGTCAATGAACGAAAGAGAAAATAGGAAAATCCTTTTCTCTGAAGTTAATTGACGGACACAGCACTCACCCCTCCTATTTATGTTTGTACTGCTTTTTGATTAACTGAGCTGCTGGAAGCAGAGTGAGGGGTTACAGCCGGTAGGACCGCCCCCTATGCGGTACTGTGCAGTTTTACTGTTTTTACATGTTCTGCTTAGTCCTCTCCTGAACCTGGCGATATAATCCTAGTGTCACGTACCTGGTGGAGACTGAGCTGTAGAGAGGGCTTCTCTTGCACCTCCTGTCTAGCACCCCTGGTAGAGATGACAGGGAGTGAAAGACACAGAGTGGCACGAGGGCCGATGTAGCAGGTGGCTCCGGACGGGTCTTGTCAGGAACCCAATAGCTGCAGATCACCGGATGGGCACGAGGGCTGGAACTCCATGTTGCTGGATCAGCAGGCAGAGTCGTGGTCGGAAACATAAGCCAGGAGGTCAGCAACAGCCGAGCAGAGCAGGTACCGAAGCGTGAGACGGAATCAAAGACAGGATACAGGCTGGGTTCGGTACACAGTCAGGCAGCGTAGTACAGGAGCATGAAGCAGGAACAAGGTCAAACAGGAAGGTTCAGGTACAAGCCAGGTCAAACACAGGAACGCTGGAACAGATCAGATACATGTAACAGGTACTAGCTGAAAGACCACTCAACAAGGCTCATGTGTCAGTGTTCTGTTTAAATACACTACATGGTGCCCAGACGTGTGCGTGTGCGCGCACGTGTGCGCATTGGCGCACATCTGTGCGCGCGTGTTGGCGCACGCCCATGTATGCGCCGATGCACACTGGTGTGCCTGTGCTTGTGTACAGGTGCACGTCTGTTAGCCAAACTTCCCTTACACCTTGGGTCAAGATTAAAGATGCTGTGTTCGTCAATGAACTTTAGAGAAAAGGATTTTACGATGAGTACAAAAATTCTATTTTTCCCCACAAATAGAGATTTATTTTGATGGTAATTGATAACCTCTGTGGTTTTTATTTTTTGCGCTATAAACAAAAAAAGACTGACAATTTTGAAACAATATTTTTTACTTTCTGCTATAAAACATCAACAAAATCAAATTTCTTTATCAATGTAGCCCAATATGTATTCTGCTACATATTTTTGGTAAAAAAAAATCCCAATAAGTGTATATGGATTGGTTTATACAAAACTTATAGCGCCTACAAACTATGGGATAGATTTTTGGAATTTTTATTTATTTTATTTGTTTTTACTAGTAATAGTAATAGTTATAGCGGGACTGCAATATTGCGGCGGACAAATCGGACACTAATGCCCCGTACACTCGAGCGGACTTTTCAACATCCAAAGTCCGAAGGACCGAGTCCGTCAGACTATCCGATCGTGTGTGGGCTGCAACGGACTTTTGATTCGCCAAAGTCTGACGGACTTTAGAAATGAAGCCTGCTTCAAATTTTCCCGAAGGAACTCCGCCGGACCCGGTCCCCTTCGAAAACTCCGCTCGTGTGTATGCTACTCCGATGGACTAAAACCGACGCTAGGGCAGCTATTGGCTACTGGCTATGAACTTCCTTATTCGAGTCCAGTCGTACGTCATCACGTTCGAATCCGTCGGAGTTTAGTGTGATTGTGTGTGGCCAAGTCCGTTCGGCCGAAAAGTCCGCCAGAACTCCGTCGGAACTCCTTTGGAAGTCTGTCGGACTTAAGTCCGCTCGTGTGTACGGGGCATTAGAGACACCTTTGACACTTTATGGGGACCAGTGACACTAATACAGTGATCAGTGCTAAAAATATGCACTGTCACTGTACTAATGTCACTGGAAGGGAAGGGGTTAACATCAGGGGAGATCAAAGGGTTAAATGTGTTCCTAGGGAGTTCTTGATAACTGTGGGGGGTGTGCTGGTACTGTGGGAAGGCAGAGATCCATGTTCCTGCTTAGCAGAAACACAAGATCACTACCTTCCCTTGTCACAGAACGGCGATCTGCCTTGGTTACATAGGCAGATCGCAATTCTGCCTGTCTCCTGAACGATCGGCGGATGGCTCCCACTGTGTCCAGGTACGTGATTCTGCCCAGAGCAGCCGCCCTGCTGCAGGAAATGTACGTGGGGCAGTCAGCATCTGGTTAAATCATACCTAAACTCAGAAACTCAAATCTAATATACAGCCTAACAATCCCGGTGTCTGCATTATTTTACTTTTTAAGGCTTGTTTTTTCACTTTATGTTGATCGGGTGATCCTGCCAGTAACACTCTTCCTCTCCTAGGGTAGCAGCGCTCACTCACTGTACTGTATCTATGGAGGAGCAGTAGCAGTGTCGGCCTAGGCTGCTCGTGTCTGATTTGGACTACAAAGGAACCTCCACTCTCCTCATCTCCATACCACGGGGTTTGTAGTTCAAAGAGGTAACAAGGGCAGGGCTTTGGATTTCAGTGCAGCAGCAACACTGTGTTGTCAGCTCACTGAAGGAAGGTATGTGCCCACTGTTTTTGTGGCAGGATGGCAAGCTTCTGGCAGTGCCAAAGCTTTCTGACCCACCCCCCCCCCCCCCCGGTAAAAGCTAGTTTAAAACAACAACCAGCACTTTCACTGCATGCCCTCTGCCTAACACATGGGCCGTGGCCAAACACTGGCATGGCCAATAACATGAGTGTGATTTCATGGTATGTGGCCTCCAGTGTGGCACATTGTCCCCTTGTATGGTTTAGTCCAGAGGTCTCCAAACTTTCTAAACAAAGGGCCAGTTTACTGTCCTCCAGTCTTTGGAGGGGCACACTGTGTCAGTGGGAGTAAAAAATTCCTCAGCGTCAGTGTCTCATTGTTGATATTCCTATGAGGAGTAATGCCCCATCAATGGTGCCAGTGGGAGGAAAAGAGCCCCACCATTGGTGTCAGTAGGAGGAATACTGCCACATTAATGCTGTCAGTGGGAGGAATAGTGTCTCATCATTGGTGTCAGTCAGAAGAATAATGCCCCATCACTGGTGTCAGTTGGAGGAATAGTGCCCATCACTGGTATCAGTGGAAGAAATATTGCCCATCATTGGACTCTGTTGGAGGAATAGGACCCCATTATTGGTGTCAGTGGAAGGAATTGTGCCCTATCATTGGTGTCAGTGGGAAGAATAGTGCCCCATAATTGGTGTCAGTGGGTGGAAGAGCAACCCATGATTGGTGTCAGTGGGAGGAACATTGCCCCATCATTGGTGTCAGTGGGAGGAATAGTGCCCCATCATTAGTATCAGTGCGGGGAAGAATGCCCTATCATTAGTATCAGTGGGAGAAAGAGTGCTCCATCATTGGTATCAGTGGGAGGAATAGTGACCCATCGTTGGTGCCAGAGGGAGGAATAGAGCCCTATCATTAGTATTAGTGTTAGGAAGAGTGCCCCATCATTGGTATCAGTGGGAGGAACAGTGACCCATAATTGGTATCAGTGGGGGAAATAGTGCCCCATCATTAGTATTAGTGGGGGGAAGAGTGCCCCATCATTAGTATTGGTGGAAGGAAGAGTGCCCCATCATTAGTATCAGTGTGAGAACGAGTGCCCCATCATTGGTATCAGTGGGAGGAATAGTGCCCATCACTGGTGTCAGTGGGAGGAATAATGTCCCATCATTAGTATTAGTGGGAGGAAGAGTGCCCCATCATTGGTGTCAGTGGGAGGAATAGTGCCCCATCATTGGTGTCAGTGGGAGGAAGAGTGCCCCAAAGGGCCAGAAAAAGGCAAGCAATGGCCGTATCCAGCCCCTGGGCTGCAGTTTAAAGGCCACTGGTTTAGAAAAAAATGTCTCTTTAAACACAAGTTCTCTTAAATCTACATCCTGTATTTTAAGCCCCGTCAGAGTGAGAAATGATTCTCAGCAATCTAGAATCTTCTCAGCCCCCACTATTTCCATCACAACGTATTACAGTTGGGGATTTTCCTCTGTACAATATGCTCTCATCCTGGGTAATTGTTTATTTGCTCTGTCTTGGGTCAGTCTTCTCGGATGTATGAATGAGAACCACAAAAATGTCCTCCTGACTAAAAAGTGCAGATGGTAAGGAGGATGTGCTGACTTCGGACAATTCAACACTTTACAATAATTACACTCACAGCTCTCAGGAGCAGCTTTGTTAGCAAAATATGAGTGTGAGTGTGGGGACAGATTTATGGTCCCTAGTGTGACAAATTATAGGTGCTTACCAGTCACCAACACCATTGTACAGTCTCATATTCAAAGCTGAACTCCAAGAGAAAAAAGGTGAACAAAAAAAATTATGAGCTGTTTTACCTGCCAGAGAATTTGTCATTTTGTCCATCCAGTCCTGAGATTATTATATAAGATTTATATAGCGCCAACAGCTTACAATACGAAGGCAGACAATACAGGTACAATACAATTTGGTACAAGAGGAATCAGAGGGCCCTGCTCGTCAGAGCTTACAATCTAAGGTGGAGTCAATTAATACAAAAGGTAATAACTGTGGGGGGTGGGGGGGTGAGCTGATGGAAAAGTTGGACAGGGGTTGGGCTTGGCCCCTTAGTTCCAGTGAAGGGAACTCTTGAAGGTGTCAGCATACCAAGACATTTTGGATAATTTCATGCTCCCAACTTTGTGGAACAATTTGGCAATGGCCCCTTCCTGCTCCAACATGACTTTGTACCAGAGCACAAAGCAAGACCCGTAAAGACATAGATGAGCAAGTTTGGGGTGTAGGAATTTGACTGGCCTGAACAGAGTTCTGACCTCAAAGTTTGTACAATATTCATTCATAAGAACAATTGTTCTGTGGTTTGGTTGTGCATGGGTAGCCACCATCTAAAGTCTATAAGCACCAATAATGTTTCATAAAGTATTATACCTGTAACATAGGGGGATATGTTCATAGAGGTATTGCAAGAGGGTCATTAAGCCCTTTCTGCACAACGTCCTCGGCACAGGACAATAAGGGAAGCCTGTATTTTTTTGCATGCGGCTCCCTAGATTTCCTCATACACACGGTCGGACATTCCAACCACAAAATCCGTCAGATTTTATCCAACAGATTTTGTCCGAAACTTGTGTTGCATACACACGGTCGGACAAAGTTGTCGGAAAATCCGATGGTTCAGAACGTGATGACGTTCGTTCGTTACGACGGGACTACGAAGAGGCTAGTAGCCAATACCTTTGGTCTCGTAATTTGATCTGAGCATGTGTGGCACTTTGTCCGATCGGAAATTCTCTACAAACGATCGGAAAAAGTCCAATCTGATTTTTTTGTCGGAAAATGTGAAATCCTGCTCTCAAATTTTTTCTGTCGGAATTCCCAACGGAAAAAGTCTGATGGAGCCCACACACAATCGGATTTTCTGACAATATAATCCGATCGGACCTTTTCCATCAGAATTTCCGACTGTGTTTACAAGGCATAATTTTATGTTTGTGTCTTTGTCCATATATATTCGATATAAGGCATAAACAAAAAAATAAAAATAAATGCCCCTCTCCTTTCCTGTTCCATCCCCTCCCCCCCAAAAGAAAAAAATCCCACTCTACTCACCAAATTAAATACTCTAAATGTATTTCCATATACATTATCTTAATATCTGCTACACATATACAAGGGCTGAAATGTTACCTCCTATTATTACAATGCCTACCTGTATCCACCTTTCTAATGTATTTTACTCTTTCCCAATCTCCAGGGAATATTGTTTCCAATCTGCCCATATATTCTAAAATTTGTCCTGTTGATTTCTGATTTTATGCACCCATCTTTCCGCCTCCGTTATTGCTTCTACCTCTCTTTTCCATTCCAGGAGTTTAAAGAGGAAGTAAACTCTGATGGGTTTACTTCCTCTTTCATTCCCTGCAAAGGCAAAGCTTTTGACCTGCCTGGTGTGTTCCTTGGTCTTCATGATGCTCTCTGCGCTTTCAACAGAAACCTGAGACTATCACAGAGCAGGTGCACTTATACAGAGACTTGATTACACACAGGTGGATTCTATTTATCACCATCAGTCATTTAGGACAACAGTGGATCATTCAGAGATCCTCGCTGAACTTCTGGAGTGAGTTTGCTGCACTGAAAGTAAAGGGGCCGAATCATTTTGCACGCCCCACTTTTCATTTTTTTATTCGTTAAAAAAGTTTCAAAAATCCAATAGATTTCGTTCCACTTCACAATTGTGGCCCACTTGTTTGTGATTCTTCACAAAAAATAAAATGTTTATATCTTTATGTTTGAAGCCTGAAATGTGGCAAAAGGTTGAAAAGTTCAAGGGGGCTGAATACTTTCGCAAGGCACTGTATTTGTGCCAATCGTGTTGGTGTTCTATACCACCTGGCCATAAACTTATATGACGTTTATTGTGTCAAAGAGTTTATTGAGGTATAATGTGTTGCCTCCAATAATTTATTCGCCTGTGATGAGGTAAACATATAATTTAGTTCTTTTTCCCATTCCCTAATAATATAGGGAATAAGGCTATTTTCGCCACCAAGTACAATCTTATACATTCTCGAAAACAAATGATTAATCGCTGAAGTTTTCACACACATCTTCTCAAATATAGTAAGAGAACTCAAAGGCCTTAATTGGTTCTTTAATTTCCCAAAGAAATTAGATATTTGATAATATCTCCACCTTTCCCTAGGTATGTTCCCCAGGGGTGCCACCACCTCTTCAAAGGGAGATAGGGGTATACCGGGCACAGATTGTATTCCTCACAAGCCCCATAACCTCACCTCTTCTCCAGGAGGGAACCAAGGATACCCTCCTAATGTTGCCAGCGGAGATACCCAAGGGGCATATTTGCCGGTTTTATTCATTCAATGTGCGTTGTGTTACCTCAACATATTTGTGTGAATCTGGTCTAAAGGATAAGTGTATATTCAAACAAAATTATTATTTTTTCCCTAATCACTGTGGTATTGTAGTTTCCATCTCCCCACCAGATATATTTATATTGTAGCCCACAGCCTTCAGGGTTTGTTTACATCCCGCTGCTGATCTTTCACGTGCTGCCTGCTCCTGTGCTATAGCTTCCTAAACGGTTCTAAGGGGCCCTTTCCCAAAGCAGTATATGTTCAGAAAATGGCCCCTTAAATCCCTATAAGAAGTTAGAACACAGGGGATGTAAACAACCCTGGAGGATGCAGGCCCAATTGTAAGGTAAGTATACATTTGAGGAAGGGGGGGCTTGGTTAGCTCAGCACAGGGGCATAAAGTGCACCTTGTGTAATATATGGCACAGACGCAACAAAACAAAAATTGTGTCAATATAGGGTATGCTGCAGCTAGCGGGTCACCACTAGTACCAGTGGTGACAATTCGAGGATATATATATATAGATAACTGCACTAACCCTTTGGTGCAAAATAATATTAAAAAGTGTCAAAAGATATCAGAAAATATATGTGTCAAATTATACCATCAAATATGAAAGTGGCAACCTTATTCTAGTAATGATTCACATCAATGATCAATTGTGCTATGCAAAATATACAGTATATATATATATATATCCAAAAGTCCCACTATACATTCTTCATATATCAAGCCCCGTGCTGAACATGAACATGCAATCCAAAACATTTGTAATTCGTGATTCAATACCACCTTCCAATATATGCTCTTACCAGAAAAATATGCATGTGTTGTGCCCTAATCTCTGGTTCTTCAAGCAGATGGTCAAGGATATATCCAGTAGGGACAGCAAAACTCTCTCATGTATCTCCACTGTTTTATGGTTCTCAGACACATTTATTTCTTAAAAAAATTTTAAAAAGTTTACACTCAAATATGGATGTGCCTTAGACTGGCACGGAGTCTATCCAGTGTTCCAGTAATGGCCTGTGCTGGCCGTTCCATTTGCAGGGAGCCGGAGTGGGATTCAAGCCTCAGTATCAGTGTGGGTCATGGACCGGAAATGACGTCAGTGTCGCACAACTAGCCTCCCTGTAAAGAATAAGTATTACACCAAATGCCAGACTTTCATGTGTGGACAATTGATTGGATCTATTCATGGGTCGCATATGGACAGGGGATCAGGTCTTTGATCCTGCGCTCCAGGTTCTCCTTTATATGTTCCTACTGACTCAATCAGATTAGCAGTATATGCAGATGGTTTTAATATTACTGAAAGTATGTATATGCAGCCTGTGTTATATATGTGCATTATGTGCAATACAGTATTGGATGATGCATACCTCGTGTATGGCATGTTGGATCTATTGTATTTTAGATATAGTTGATGAGATTCTATAATGCAGGAATCTGTCTAAAGCCATAGATATATCCAGAGTTTGTCACCCATTTTCTTATAAGGTAAGTGGTGTAGCCACCCTATGGAATTTAGAAGTAGTAGCTTGTAAATGGCATTTATATATAGTTGTCATCTCTTTCACCGTTGCAGCTTACCACTGTTGGGATGATAGAACTTACATAATGTGATCAGGTTCAATTCTGAGGGGATCCGTCCCAGATAACATGCATCTGTGACCACTGTGCATTATAATTCATGTCTATTAATAGAGCTTGCTGCACATGCTTAGGCCCTATTATTTAAATTTACTGCTTTTACCCTTTCTCTGCCAGATGGAGAAGTGTGCACCCCCTAGTGTGGGACTCCCATGTTCGCTGGGGGAGACTTGTACTTCATTTGGGTCTTCTGCAGTTTGCTAATGTTCTACTTAAGATTGCATGCTAGGAATTTTGTCATATATGTATTTTACATTATACTGGAACCATGTAACTAATTTTCTTCTTTTTCTAAACTCTCTCTTATGTATAGCAATAAAATGATGATGTTTGCTCTATAATAATACTGTACTACAAGCTCCTAAACAAGCGGTGGTGTTCCCCACGAAACATGTTGAGCATCCAATATACAGATGGTATATGTTCTGGTTGATTAATGTCATCCTCTATTGATAATACCATCTGTAACCTTGTAGAGCTGAATGTGCAAGAAACTCATTTTGGTTTATAATTTTTAAGATGTTTTGTATGTTTTAAAGATTTGTTTGGGGGGGCGGGACCGGGATGTAAGAGGACGGACGCATCTCCCGTGAGCTCGGCAAGCCTCCTGTACCTTATCCTGTTTCAGGGCACTGATCGCCCCGACATTGCCCAGCAGCTGCTCCCTGTCATATCCTGACGACACAGGCATAGTTTCTATGGCTTCTAAAGCCAAGGATAAGACACAGCTGGATCTGCAGTCTCCGAGCTCCATGCGAGGCAAAGACTCGGGCACCGCTGCCGTCATTTGGTCAAAGCCTGCGCTTCTCTTCACTCTCCACTGCACCCCACGAGGATGGAGTGTCCTGCGGCCGCACAGAGCTCCAGCGGGTGCCCCTCTGAGAGAGATATGCCACCTAAGCCACAGCCAGATCCGTGGCCTCCACGCTCCACAAGAGGCAAAGACTCGGGCACCGCTGCCATTTTGTCAAAGTCTGCAGCTTCTACTCACTCTCCACTGCACACAACGAGGATGGAGTATCCTGCGACCCCACATGGCTTCGGCGAGGGCCCCTCTGAGAGAGCTATGCCCCCTTCCACCCCTGAGGCTGGCGCAGAGGCAATTGTCAAGCCCATACTGGATGGCTATAACTGCTAGCAAGGCAGAACTAATGGTCAGAATTGACCACCTGGCATCAGAATGCACACTCATCCGCCATGACCTTGATAAAATGAGGGGACGAATGTCGACTGCAGAGGGTCGCATCTCTGATGTGGAGGACTCCACCACCTCACATGCAGCCCAGTTATTCGAACTGCAGGAAATGGTAAGGGTATTGCAACACAGAGCGGATGACACAGAGGATCGGCAGCGGAGAAATAATGTGCGAGTGGTGGGGCTCCCTGAAGGGGCTGAAGGCTCTAAGACCACAGCATTTGCCGAACGGTTCTTTAAACAGCTACTAACTCTAGAAAATCGTCCTCTAACTTACGCTGTGGAGCGAGGTCATCGGTTCCTATGGGTAATTACCCCCTCGGCCCTTCCTTGTGCAATTTCTGAACTACCAAGATAGGGACAATATACTGGCAGAAGCCAGGAAACATCCTGAATTATGATATGAGAATGTGAGAGTGTGAGAGTGATGATGTTCCCTGATTTTTTGGCAGAAACACAGAGAAAACGGCGCTATTCCACTGATTATTGGAAACGGTTGAGGGAGAAAGGCCTGCAATACAGTATGCTTTACCTCAGCAGGCTCAGAGTGCAGAATAATGGTGCTGTGAAGTTCTTCAACACCCCAAGGGAAGTGTGGGTGGATGTTGTCTCTTAAAGCTATCTGAGATCCAACTACAGCTATCTACTGAGAATTCTCCTTGTTTGCTGTCTTCTGTAAATCGTGTTCCAGATTCTAACCATACTCCTTATGACTACCCTTACTTGCTCTACCACCTGGTGTGTGCCTTACCCTTTGGTTCTTGTCTTTCTCCGGGGGAACTGGATTAGACCCTCTTTGATCTAAGGGATAGGGCCCTGTTAAGTTTTGCCTGTCTGATTTGCTGAGTCTCCCACAGAGGTTCTTCGTGGCAATAACAGAACAGCCGCTACTCGGAAATAGGGTTGAACTCCCCTTTTTAATTTTTTTTTGGTTATTTTTTGGGTGAAAGCTGTACACTAGACTAGTTTGTTTTTGCTTTTTGTTTTCCCTTTTTAGACTGTTTCAGGTCCACACTTTAATTGACTTGCGTTCTCAGGTTCATAACATAAGCTTTGGTTTTGGTTTTGGGTATAAACTATTTCCCGGCTCCCTTAATGCGTTTTTGGAGGGCACTGGGTAATGGTAGAGTAACCACATCATGCTTGGGTTGTTCATGTGTGATTTATATGTTTTTGTTTTCTTCATTTTTTACCTGTTTAGGTGCTAACAATTTTTGGTGCGGCTTTACGCTGTCCTCTGATATTCATATTCCTGTATCCTGACCCACCATTGTTATGTTATTATTACTATCCGTGAGGTTAACTCCTTTACTGTGCTATCATGGAACATCAGGGACCTCAACTCCAAGTTCAAAAGAGCCTTTTTGTTTCAATATCTGAAATCCCACTCACCCCAACTTATCCTTTTACAGGAGACTCACCTTATGGTTAGTAAAATCCTAACGTTAAAAAAGCAGTGGATACAAAAGGCATTCCTTGCCACTTACTTCACATTTGTCAGAGGGGTTTTGGTTCTAGTGCATAAAAATTTTACATGTCTGATTGAAGAGATACGTATTGCTCCCCAGGGGTAAACTTGTTTAATTCGTTTTCACATTATAGTCTCAAAGATATATAGTGGTTAATATGCATGTTCCTCCACCCTTCTCGCCTACTGTTTTATACTCTGTTTTATATGCTGTTCTAAAAAGGATCACCCCCTTTTGCCCTGCAAAAAATGCTGGTTATGGGAGATTTTAATGCTACAATGTCACCTGATCTAGATAGACCCACCCCCTCCAAAAACGATCTCTCTGGCTGGGCTCAGGCAGCGGGTCTCACAGAGATTTGGAGGTGAAAACACCCCGATACTAGGTCCTACTCCTGTTTCTCAGCCTCACATAAAACTGCATCCCGTATCTATTTCGCCTTTTCCAATTCTTCGCTTCTTGCAGATGTAATTGAGGTGTCATACTTGCCAAGTGGCTTATCTGATCATTGCGCTCTAGCCATTGTGCTTCATTCCCCTGCCTCTCATAATGCAGCACTGTGGCGGTTAGGTTCACAATGATCCATCCATCCAGACCTTGCAGACAAAATTCCGCATTTATATACTGCATTTTGGGAGCGTAATATGGGGTCCTCCTCTCCGGAAACAACCTAAGGCTCACACGAGGGAGCAGGGCCGGTGCTACCACTAGGCGGATTAGGCAGCCGCCTAGGGCGCACTGCCGCCTAGGGCGCCTGACCGCTGATTGTCCTACTCCAGCACTGACCAGCGCTGAGCCTCTGACATGTGTGAAGCAGCGCCCCTCACCCCCCCCCCCCGTCTCCACACTGACACATCAGTGACATCATGTCACATGTGTCCACACTGCTCCCTCACACTCTCTGCTCTGACAAGTTTCCAGCGGTCATCCCACCTCCCAGCCTGCTCACCACTCTGCGCTCTGACTCAGAGCGGGGATAGTTCTGAGTGACAGTGATAAGTGTCCAGCAGCACCAGCCCACCCCACGCTCTCCGCTCTGACGTGTGTGTCCAACAACCACCCCCCCCCCCCCCCCCCCCCGAAGATGCTCTCCTGGACTGGCCGTGTCACACTGGAGTGGAGCGGAGAAAATCATAGGGAGGTCAGCATGGCGCCTGGCGGCAGCTCTTTAGACTTGGGGACAGGTGGAGCCTGGAAGAGGCACAGACAGGAGGCAGGTAAAGGCATACAGGAGAATTTTAGAATGGCACAGCACGAGTGAGGAATAGGCAGCAAGCAAACAGGCTCACGTCCTCAGATACAAGTTTGCTGAGCCCAAGACTATCACCTGACCTGGTGTGTGGTGAGTAAACACTGTTGCTGTCTTGGATAATAATGAAATTGTATGTCATGACAATGACATACAATTTGCAAATGTTGTGTGTATATGTATTTATATTCACTGATCTGCCAAAATGCCAAGTATGTGCCGAGCACCCCGCCGCCCCCCCCGTGAGGGGCTGCATTGATTGGCAGTGGTGAAGCAGCATTGATGGGCACAGCTGAGACTGTATTTTATGGGCACAGGTAAGACTATTTGATAAGCACAGGTGAAGTAGCATTAATGGGCACATGTGAGACTGCGTTTTGATGGGCACAGGTGAGGCTGCGTTTTGATGGGCACAGGTGGGGCTGCATTTGATGGGCACTGGTGAGACTATATTTGATGGGCACAGGTGAAGCGGCAATAATGGGCACAGGTGAGTGAGGACTACGTTTTATGGGCGCTGGTGAGGTTGTGTTTGATGGGCGCTGGTGGCGCTGCATTTGATGTGCACAGGTGAGGCTGCATTTGATGGGCGCTGGTGAAACTACCTGAATTTGATGGGCACAGGTGAGGCTTTATTTGATGGACGCTAGTGAGGCTGCATTTGATGGGCACAGGTAAGGCTGCATTTGATGGTCGCTGGTGAAATGGCCTGAATTTGATGGGCACAAGTGAGGCTGCATTGATTGGCACTGGTGAAGCCGCATTGATGGGCACCGGTGAGGCTGCATTTAATGGGCATCCCTTACAGTCACACACAGACACCGAAACACACAATACATCTCTTACACACACAAAAACCTCTGGTCTGCTCTGGTTCCCTCATTAAAAAGATGGGACGTACATGGGTAGGGCAATGGGGGTGGAGCCGGGGGGGCGGCAAAATGAGGTTTCGCCTAAGGTGTCAAAAATCCTTGCACCAGCCCTGCGAGGGAGCAATATATTTCTTCCATTTCTGCTTACCTCTGTATCCCTCTTCTACAGCTCATCTCTGCACCTGCTGTCTACAGCTCTCCTCTGCTCCGCTCATCTACAGATTTACATTTTTTTTCACACAAATAGTGCTTTCTTTTGGTGGTAATTTGATCACCACTGGGTTTTTTATTTTTTTGCGATATAAATGAAAAAAGACCGAAAATTCAAAAAACAACAATATTTCTAATTTCTGTTATAAAACATATCCAATTAAAAAAAATGTAAAATGTCTTCATAAATTTAGGCAAAAATGTATTCTGCTACATATCTTTGGGGGGGGGAGTGTATATTAGTTTGTGTGAAAGTTATAGCGTCTACAAACTATGGTATATACAGTCATGGCCAAAAACATTGGCACCCCTCCATCTTTATCAGATAATGCCCCACTTCACCAAGAAAACTGTTACAATTACAAATGTTTAGGCATTCTCATGTTTATTTATTTTGTTTGTATTGGTATGACACAAAAAAGTGGAGAAACAAAGAGCCACATTCCATGCAAAACTCCAAAAATGGACTGGACAAATCTATTGGCACTATCTCAAAATTGTAAGAAATAAGTTTGTGATGCTTCTGTAATTTGTAATTAAACTTACCTGTAACAATTAACAGGTGCTGACAATATAGAAATCACACCAGTTAAAATGGTGAAAAATTGACTCAACCTTTCTGTTGTGTGTCTCTGTGTGCCACACAGAGCATGGAGAAGAGAAAGAGCAGCAAATAATTGTCTGAGGATTTCAGAACAAAAATTGTGGAAAAGCTTGATAAAAATATCAAGGATACAATTCCATCTCCAGAGATCATAATGTTTCCATGTCCACTGTGCACAACATTGTCAAGAAGTTTATAGCCCGTGGTACTGTAGCTAATCTCCCTGAACGTAGACAATAGAGAAAAATTGATTAAAGATTGCAACAAAGGATTGTTCGACTGGTGGATAAAGAACCTTGATCAACTTCCAGACAAATTCAAGCTGATCTTCAGGCACAGGGTACAACTGTGTCAGCTCACACTATACATCGCCATCTGAATGAAAAGGGGTGCTATGGTAGCTGAAGAGGAGAAAAGGTATGGAAGAGGAGGACCCCACTGATGACACAGAAAAAAGCCTGAATGGTGTTTGCCAAAACTTACCTGAGGAAGCCAAAATCCTTTTAGGAGAATGTGCTGTGGACAGACAAAACAAAATGACAGCTTTTTGGTAAAGCCCATCATTCAACTGTTTTCAGAAAAAGAAATGAAGCCTTTAAAGAAAAAATACAGTCCCTACAGTCACATGTTGTGGAGGTTCACTGATGTTTTAGGGCTGCTTTGCTGCTTCAAACACTGGATGTCTTGACCGGGTGCATGGCATTATGAAATCTAAAGACTACCAAAGAATTCTGGGGTGCAATGTAGGGCCCAGTGTGAGAAAGTTGAGTCTCTGTCAGAGGTCACGGGTCTTACAGCAGGACAATGACCCAAAGCACATGTCAAAAAGCACCCAGAAATGGTTTAAGACAAAGCACTGGAGAGTACTGAACTGGCCAGCAATGAGTCCAAATCTAAATCCCATAGGGCACCTGTGGAGAGATCTCAAAACAGCAGTTGGGAAAAGGAACCCTTCCAATCTGAGAGACCTGGAGGAGTTGGCAAAAGAAGAGTGGTCCAAAATTCCAGTAGGGGTGTAAGAAACTCATCGATGGTTACAGGAAGCAATTGATTTCAGTTATTTTAACCAAGAGGTGTGCTACCAAATATTAAATTGAGGGTGCCAATCATTTTGTCCAGTCCATTTTTGGAGTTTTGCTTGCAATGTGTCAGATTTGTTTTTGTTTTGTTTTTTGTTTCTTCACTTTTTTGTGTCATACAATGCAAACAAAACAAATAAATATGAAATGCCTAAACATTTGTAATTGCAACAATGTTCTGGGTGAAGTGGTGCATTATCTGACAGAAATGCAGGGGGTGCCAATATTTTTATTTATTACTGGAATTTATGCAGCTATGACACCATACTGTATTGGCGATGATCAGCGAGTTATAGTGGGAGTGTGATCGCCTGATAGGCAATCTGCCGCTAGCTGATGCTGGCTGGGAGGTACGCTATCTGACACTGACATCAATAGTGCCACTAATACAGTGATCAGTGATAATACCGTACAGTGTCACTGTGCTAATGACACTGGCTGGGAAGGGGTTAACATCAAGGGGCAATCAAAGGGTTAACTGTGTGCCTAACAATATGTAATGTGTGTTGCTTCTACTTTATTTTATTACAGGTACTTATATAGCACCATCAATTTACGCAGCAATTTACATATATAGTATATTGTACATCCACATCAGCCCCTGCTCTCAAGGAGCTTGCAATCTAAGGTCACTAAATCACATTCATACAGGAGACAATTGACCTACCAGCATGTCTTTGAAGTGTGGGGTTAAACTGGAGTACCCAGAGGAAACGACGTAGGCACAGGGAGAACATTCAAAATCCAGGCAGGTAGTGCCGAGGTTGGGATTCGAACCAAGGACCCTAGTGCTGCTAAGCAGAAGTGCTAACCACTATATGTATGTTTTATCTTCTTACTTTGCAGGGAAAAGAAACAGACAAATCGCTGTTCCCTGTACACAGATTTCTGTGTTTAACCACTTGCAGACCGGGCCAATTTGCTGTTCAAAGACCAGACCCCTTTTTGCGATTCGGCACTGCGTCGCTTTAACTGCGTGCGACGTGGCTCCCAAACAAAATTCACATCCTTTTTTTCCCACAAATAGAGCTTTCTTTTGGTGGTATTTGATCACCCCTGCGGTTTTTATTTTTTGCGCTATAACCAAAAATAGAGCGACAATTTTGAAAAAAACGCATTATTTTTTACTTTTTGTTATAATAAATATCCCCCAAAAATATATAAAAAAACATTTTTTTCCCTCAGTTTAGGCCGATACGTATTCTTCTACATATTTTTGGTTATAAAAAATCACAATAAGCGATTATTGATTGGTTTGCGCAAAAGTTATAGCGTTTACAAAATAGGGATAGTTTTATAGCATTTTTATTAATAATTTTTTATTATTTTTTTTTTTACTAGTAATGGCGGCGATCAGCGATTTTTATTGTGACTGCGACATTGTGGGGGACCCATCGGACATTTTTGACACATTTTTGGGACCATTGTCATTTATACAGTAATCACTGCTATATAAATGCAGTGATTCCTGTGTAAATGACACTGGCAGTGAAAGGGTTAACCAGTGGGTGGCAGTGTAGGGGTTAAGTGTTCCTAGGGGTGTGTTACTAACTGTGGGGGGGTTGGGCTTTCATTTAGTGAACATTGATCTCTGCTCCAATCACATGGAGCAGAGATCAGCGTCACTAGTTGCTAGGCAGAATGGAGAAATGTTGTTTACACAGCATTTCCTCCATTCGGCCGCTCCGTGAGACGTTCGCAGGGATGCCCGCGGCGATCAAGTCCGCGGGTCCCGCGACTGGACTCACGGGGGTTCCGACCAGCGCGGGAGCGCGCCGCCGCCGGCGCGCTCCCGATGGCAGGGCGGCATTGAATATTGGACGTACCTGTACGCCAATATGCCTGCCCGTGCCATTCTGTCGACGTACATCGTCGTGCGCTGGTCGGGAAGTGGTTAATAAACGCGGAACTATTTCTGTGATTGGCCACAGCTAATCAACTGACCAAAATCAGTGGCTGAAATCAGCTGCCAAAATTGTGCTGTGTCAAATCAAAGCACAGGTTGGCAGGGGGTTCACGCATGCGCGCCCCGAACTCTGGAGAAAGGCCACAACGTACAGGTATGTTGCCCAGGCTAGAGCTTTGCCTTGCTCACAGTACTACTACTGTGGGCAGGCTGCAAGCAAGGACAGATGGGTGTGTTAGGAAGTATGTACAGTATGTGTGGTTGTGTTGAGAAAAGTTTTCTAATATTGCTGTTGTAAAGTGTAAAGAGTACCTTGATAAATTCTATTATCTGCGTAGCACAGACTCCCGAAGGAGCGGCTGGTTTTAATGGGCTTACCATTACCTTCTCTCGCTCGCTCCTCGTGTCTAGGGGTTTCCCGTGGTAGATGGCCCAGAAACTTTAGAGACTGACGACAGATCCGCTTAAAGAGATTTTTATTTGCAAAAATGTAGTTAACAACAGTCTCTCAGTATAAGGTCAGCCTCCTGGGGGCTGCTCAGGAGGACCAGGACCATGGAGTCAGAACATACTTCTGGACCGGAACCCCAAACCACGTGACCTCCACATCTTAAGTACCCTCTCCCAGAAAACACAGCAAGAGTGACACTCCCACTGGGCTGGCTCCGAGAGAAAGTAACCTTAAAGCACCCAACCAGACTGTGTTTCCATGCCTGCCTGAAGAGACAGCGCCCCCCATGGCCAGGTCAAACACCCCATAGTCCAGTTAGACTGATGCTGAGGTCAAAATTTTGAATAATTATACCCAAACCAAACTGTAGTTCAGGTGTAACTTTAAATTTCAAAAACACATAGCGCATGCTCTTTAGGAGCTGGCGCTACATCTGCATACATTGACAATAAAGTATTATCTTATATATCATCACTGCTCCTGGAATTCAGAGCCTTTATTAAGCCCTCCCTTACAGGGAGCTGCAGGATCACATGATCGGACCAGGGCCAATTAGAAACAGGTAAGTATACAGATCTTTTTTTATATAGGTTAGGCAGGATAGGTAGGTGGAGGGGGAAGGGAATATATTTAAGAATAGATGTAGTTAGGCTTTTCTTCCTTTGTTTAAGTGTTACTAAACCCACAACAGTAAAATACAGTCTGTAGACGCAGTAAAGCACGCTTGTTATACTCACTGTGGAACCTAAGGGGTTAATCCTCTGAATTGTGTAAAAAGACTGTTTGATCCTGTCTTCTCTGGTCCTCCCCTTCTTCCACAGTCCCCAATCCATCTCCTAATAACACAGAGCCTTTCGAGTCACTCTGCACATGCTCAGTTTGGTATGTATTGCTAGAGAGTTGGGAGGGTGTATGTGATCAACACAGAGCTAATCAGCACTGTCCAGACAGAGGGGAAAGTCTGTCATGGGACAGTCAGAGGAGAATGAAAACTCCTCCTACAATCTTTAACCAGACACTGATAGAAGTCACAAGACTGCTATATACTGCTGTGGAGAAAAAAAAGGTATTTAGCTGTTTATATTTACTAAAGTAATTTCATTTCCATGTCCTGTGTACTATGGGGGACCAGATATATTGAATGCAGGGTCCTGGGTTTAGTAACACTTTAAAGAGGAAGTAAACCCTGATGGGTTTACTTCCTCTTTCATTCCCTGAAAAGCTAAAGCATAATGGACTACTATGCATTGCATAGTAGCTCGTTATGTGTCACTTACCTGACACAGGAGCCAGCGAAGTCACCGCTGTCCCCTGTAGTCTGGCGCATCCATCTTCTCGGTGGGTCTCCTGCTCTGTCATTCGGTGAAGCCGCGATGATGTCACTCCCGTGCATGCGCACGGGAGCCGCCACTCGCGGCATATCGCCGTTGACCGCAGCGCGCTCAGTGCGCCTGCGCGCTGCTGTCTACGGTGCATGCACTGTAGACAGCGGTGCCTGTCTTTCGGCAAATATCTCCTAAACCGTGTAGGTTTAGGAGATATTTCTTGGACCTACAGGTAAGCCTTAATTTAGGCTTACCTGTAGGTCAAAGTTGGTTGTAAGGGTTTACAACCACTTTAAATGAGCTGTGATGTGCTAGGTTCATCAGATATTGACATTCTGTAGATAAAATACTTTTTGGAAACTGATAAACATGGAAACTGATAAACATATACATATATATATAGGGGAAATGAGTGAATTTCAGATGGGATGAAATAAAGGGGAATTGGCATGTTCAGATTGGCCTGACTAGTCATGGTCAGATAAAGAGTTTAGAAAAGCATAGTATAGATGTTTCCTGAGGTAGGTGACACATTCCTGAAGGGTTGGTCTGCAAGGATTCTGGTTTTCTAAATACATTGTTCCACTTGGGGGAGGAACGTTTGGCCTAGAGGGCAAGCAAAACCAACTGTCCCTTTCATAGTAGAGACATAATCCTTTGGGCTAAGGAAAGAGTACCACAGTGGTTGGTGGCAATTGTAAAAGCTGGGTGTCATCTTAGAGGGCATGGTTTATTGTGATACCTTTTCACATATATATTCAAAATGGGATGACCTGTACTTAAGAAGAAGGTACTTTATGAGCTGAACCACATGACTCTGCTCTATGAAAACTGTGGACTCATCTAAATAAAATACTAGAAAACATCATGACGTCATTACAAACACGCCTTATCATTCATCTTTCTTTAATAAATAAGTACAATTTCACAGTTTTGAATTCTTCCAGTACTGCCTTCCTTTGCAGCTTTATGCATTCAATCCTATATTATTGGAGCATTCAATCTTATATCGGAGCTGGAAAGGAAGACTTCCCTCTGCCGAGCGCTGTGATCAGAGGTCTAAGCCCTTGTACACACGGTCGGATGTTCCGACAACCAAATCAATCGGATTTTGTCCGAAACTGGTGTTGCATACACACGGTCGGACAAAGTTGTCGGAAAATCCGATCGTTCAGACCGTGATGACGTTATTTCGTTACGACGGGACTAAGTTCAGGATAGTAGTCAATAGCTTTGGTCTAGGAATTTGATCTGAGCATGCGGGGCACTTTGTCCGATCGGAATTCTCTACAAACGATCGGACAAAGTCCGATCAGATCATGTTGTTGGAAAATTTTACAGCCCAGCTCTATAACTTTGTCGGTCGGATATTCTGACGGAAACAGTCGGATGGAGCCCACACACGGTCGGATTATCCGACAACCCGGTCCGATCTGACATTTTCCGTTGGAATGTCGGACCGTGTGTACAAGGGCTTAGAGGTCTAAACAAGGAGCATATAGCTATATACTGCATTTCCCAGAAGCTTTCACAGCTCAGCTACATCAATAAACTAGTCTGAAAATGCCAACCAAATTGTTCTCTTTGTTCCTCCCAAGACCTCCTGCTCTCTAGTTCCCTTGTCACTTCTTCCCATGCTCTCCTCCAGGACTTCTCCCAAGCGTCTCCCATTCTTTGGAACTCCCTACCCCAATCTGTCCAACTATCTCCTACTCTATCCACTTTTAGGTGATCCTTGAAAACTTTTCTCTTCAGAGAAAACTGAACCACCTAACAACTATACTTTTTTTTTTCTCTCTTGATCGCCCCCTAATGTTAACCCCTTCCCTGCCAGTGACATTTATACAGTAATCAGTGGTTATTTGTAGCTCTGATCGCTGTATAAGTGTGAATGGTCCCAAAAAAGTGTCAAAAGTGTCTGATCTGTCTGCCGCAATCCCGCTAAAAATCACAGATCACCGCCATTAATAGTAAAAAAAATTATAAAAACCTCATCTGCAGATATTGCCCAAATCATCCCCTCCACTCTCCCAGGACTTCCTGCTCTCTAGCTCCCTTGTTATCTCCTCCCATGCTCGCCTTCAGGACTTCCAGAGCCTCTCCCATCCTATGGTACTCCCTGCCCCAGTATATCCAATCAGCCCCTACCCTGTCCACCTTTAGGAGATCCCTGAAAACTCATTTATTTAGGGAAGCCTATCCCACACCCACCTAACAACTGTTCCCGAGCCACCCCCCCATCAAATCATTCTCTGCTGCTATTACCTTTTGTACCGCCCCCTCCCTTTGGAATGTAAGCTCTACGAGCAGGGCCCTCCTGTATCTTTTGTATTGTACTGTAATTGTTTTGCCCCCCCCCCCTGTACATTGTAAAGCACCGTGTAAACTGTTGGCGCTATATAAACCGTAAATATATATATCAAAATCAAGATTGGCGCTGTCCCCACCTATATAGTTCAAATTGGGTGCATCTTGTAGTTAATATGTTCAATCCTTAGCCCATAAACGTCTGTTCAGCCCCGCTGTAAGCCACTATAAGGAGCTTGTAAATCGGGAGAAGAGGCAGCCGTGGAGGCTCTTGATCTTAATGCCAGAACGACATCGGCAATCTGTGAGTGCGATACCTGGTTTTTAATTGGTTGAATTTAATAAACGTTAATACACTAGGGCTGGTGTGCGCTCTCTCTTGCTTTATACTTCATAGCTATATAAACCGTGTATAATAATAATAATAATAAAAATGTAATAAATCTATCCCATAGTTTTGTAGACGTTATAACTTTTGCGCAAACCAATCAATATGCGCTTATTGCAATTTTTTTTTTACCAAAAATATGTAGCAGAATACATATTACCTAAACTGGGGAAGAAATTTAGTTTTTTTAATTTTTTTTTTTGGGGGGATATTTATTATTGCAAAAAGTAAAACCGCAGAGGTGATCAATAAACCACCAAAAGAAATCTCTGTTTGTGGGGAATAAAGGACATACATTTTGTTTGGGTACAACATCGCACAACCGTGCAATTGTCAGTTAAAGCAACGCAGTGCTGTATCACAAAAAATGGCCTGGTCATTAAGGGGGCAAATCCTTCTGGTCCTTAAGTGGTTAACAAATGAGAAACACAACCTTTCAATTTATCATCTGTTTGGCAGAAGTTTTCCAAACTTTTTCTTCAATTGTTTGGCTCAAAAACATCATTATCAACAACCGATTATCAACTTCTGCCCATTAACTTGATGAAAATCAAACAAACTGTCCAATTGATAGATTTTCAAACAATTTTTTGTAGAGTGCATGGGCACCATTAGTCTAGCTAGTCTCAACGAGGGCTCCATGGAACCCTAGCATTCCTCAAGAGATTGCTATCGTTTTTAAGCTGTAGCTGATTGACCTTCCATCTGATGGTGCCTGTATAGTTCTGGGTCCAATGCAGCTTGGCAGAGTTAGTGGCCTGACACCAATGATCTTTTGGCTACCTGTAAGGGGGCATTCTCACCACCAATGTAGAGGGCATTCTCCGTGATCACCAATGTACAGTGCCTTGCAAAAAGTATTCACCCCCTTGGCATTTTTCGTGTTTTGTTGCCTCTCAAGCGGGAATTAACATGGATTGTTTGAGGATTTACATCATTTAATTTACAGAACATGGCCACAACTTTGAAGATTTTTTTATTTTATTTTTTATTGTGAAGCAAACAACAAATAGGACAAAATAACAGAAAAAGTCAATGTGCATAACTATTTACCCCCTAAAGTCAATACTTTGTGGAGCCACCTTTTGCAGCTATCAGAGCTCCAAGTCGCTTTGGATAAGTCTCTATGAGCTTGCCACATCTTACCACTGTGATTTTTGCCCATTCCTCCACGCAAAACTGCTCCAGCTCCTTCAAGTTGGATGGTTTGCGCTTGTGAACAGCAATCTTTAAGTCTGACCACAGATTTTCTATTGGATTGAAGTCTGGGCTTTGACTAGGCCATTCCAACACATTTACATGTTTCCCCTTAAACCAAGTGTTGCTTTCGCAGAATGTTTGGGGTCATTGTCCTCCTGGAAGGTGAACCTCCATCCTAGCCTCAAATCACACACAGAGTGGTACAGGTTTTGGTCAAGAATATCCCTGTATTTAGCATCATCCATCTTTCCCTCAACTCTGACCAGTTTCCCAGTTCCGACTGCTGACAAATATCCCCACATCATGATGTTGCCACCACCATGTTTCACTGTGGGGATGGTGTTCTTTGGGTGATGTGATGGGTTGGATTTGCGCCAGACATAGCGTTTTCTGATGGCCAAAAAGTTACATTTTAGTCTCAGCAGACCAGAGTTCCTTCCTCCATACATTTTGGGAGTCTCCCACATGCCTTTTAGCGAACTCAAAATGTGCAATTTTGTTTTTTTTTGCTGAAAGTAATGGCTTTCTTCTGACCACGCTGCCATAAAGCCCAACTCTCTGGAGCGTACGGCTTATTGTCGTCCTATGTACAGATCTTCCAGTCCCTGCTGTAGAACTCTGCAGCTCCTCCAGGATTACCTTTAGGTCTCTGTGCTGCCTCTCCTTGACCGGTCCGTGGGTTTTGGTGTGCAGCCGTCTCTTGGAAGGTTTACTGTTGTGCCATGTTCTTTCCATTTGGTTATGATACAATGGTGCTCCTAGGGATCATCAAAGATTTGGATTTTTTTATAACCTAACCCTGTCTTGTACTTCTCAACAACATTGTCCCTTACTTGTTTGGAGAGTTCCTTGGTCTTCATGGCAGTGTTTGGTTAGTGGTGCCTCTTGCTTAGACGTTGCAGCCTCTGGGGCCTTTCAAAAAGGTGTGTATATGTAATGACAGATCATGTGACACTTAGATTACACAGGTGGACATCATTTCACTAATTATGGGACTTCTGTAGGTAATTGGTTGCACCAGAGCTTTTTATGGGCTTCGTAACAAAGGGGGCGAATACATACGCACATGCCAATTATCAGTTTTTTATTTCTGAAAAATAAATTTATTTATATATTTGACTAAATTTACTTCTCCAACTTAGACTATTGTGTTCCGATCCATCACAAATAATTCAGATTAAAAAAAAGAAAAACATTGAACTAAAGGCTGTAATGTAACAAAATAGGTAAAAAGCCAAGGGGGTGAAAACTTTTTGCAAGGCACTGTAAATGCCATTCTTCTGACCCCCGTTAATTCGTTTTATCTGGGTTTACTGAGAACTGAAAATTATTTTAAGGATAAAAATGTTGAGAAAGGCTGTCTTTATTGTGTTATGTATGATACAAAAGATTGTATCACATATTTTAGAGTCACTAAAGACAGTAGAAAATCAATTAGCTAAGCTGAATATTTTCTTTGATTAGCATAGACAGAGTTACTTCTTGACAAAGAAAAACCCGAGGCTTAGAACTTGTATATACAAGCACCAAAGGGGAAGCTTGAAAAGCATTCTTCTTTTTTATTTAGTTCTCTTTGCTGAGATTTTACACACTGTAGGATTTCTTTTACACAGGCAGCTGAGATGAGGTTTTACCTTCTCCAGCCACCCACCTAAAGTCTAAAATACAACTAGAGGAGGCTGCTCACAAGTCTGTGACCGTGGAAAATTTAACGCGCCATTTCGAGTGTACATGGCCTATTCATGGACTCTGGGGATGAAAATACTATTTATACCCAAGTGTATTCAGGCGCCGTGGATTATATTCACTGCTGTCCCTATATGTGGCTACACAGGTCCCAAAAACACCACAGCTGAACACCGGGAAAACAGCCAATTACACAGATGACACTTTGCATTTCTGTCCATCCAGTCTTCAGTTTTGCATAGCTCTGTCCCAAAGCATAACCCCATCTAACAGGGGAAGGGGCCTGCTATTTCCCTGCTGCAGTTTCAATTTAATGTACAGGTGTCTCACCCTCACCCTGAATAATTAAAGGAGGGTGGTGACTGAATAGTGAAAAAAGAAGCAACACACTAAAACTCATCATTCAGCTCTCTCCTCCTATCAGCATGCAGCACACCTGATTGGCTCTCTGTGCTGCTTCTTCCTCCCCCCCCCCCCCCCTCAAGCTCTGCTGTCAAGACTGAACAGTAGACCACAAAAGGCTGAAGCCAAGTCAAAATCAGGTAGTTAGGTCTCGTTCACACAGGCATGCTTAAAGCAGAACTATAGGAAAAAACTTTTTTTTATTATTACTTTGGATAGAGCAAAGGAGGGTTATAACCCATGTCAGTTTTTTTGTTTTTTTTCCTTTTGCCATCTGTGTTCCATTGGGGAGATTTCCCTTTGCTTCCTGTCCCATAGCCAAAGGAAGTGAGAAGAAATCCCCACAAATTTAGGGAATTCCTTGGGGACCCCCAGGTCACCAGAACTAGTGTCCCCATTGGAAGATTTCACCTTTATTACTTTTCTGGGGACGACCCAAAATCTGGGATTTTCTTTTACTTTCACTTTCGATGATAATGGTAAACAGGACAAATAGAGAAGGTGAATCTCCTTAATGGGGGCACAGACAGCAATAAAAATTAACAAGCATTCTAACCCTTCTCCACTCTATCCAAAAAAAAAAAATGACAGCTGATCATGTGATGTCAACAGAGCCGGTAATCAGCTATTTTTTCTCCTCGCGCTGACAGCGTGAGGAGAAAAAAAAAACGATCACCGACGGCTGTGAGAGGGACATCAGTCCCGATCATGGCGAGCTGCCGCCAGATCCTCAGTGCCCACCTGTGCCCCCTGCCAGTGCCACCCAACAATAGGCAACGGTGCTGCCTACCAGTGCCCACCAGCACCACATATCAGTGCCACCCATCAGAGCCCACAGTGCCACCTATCAGTGCCTCAACATCAGTGCCATCTATCAGTGCCCATCAATGTCACCTACCAGTGCCCATCAGTCCTGTCTATCAGTGCCATCTATCAGTGGTACCCATCAGTGCCACCCATCAGTGTCATCAGTGGCCATCAGTGCCACCTTATCTGTGCCCATCAGTACTGCTTTATCTGTCCCCATCAGTGCCGCCTTAGCTGTGCCTATCAGTGCCGCCTTAACTATGCCTATCAGTGCCCATCAGTGCAGCCTATCAATGCTCACCAGTGAAGCCTATCAGTGCCCACCAGTGCTGCCTCATCAGCGCATATCAATGAAGGAGATAAATGACCTGTTTGCAAAATTTTATAACAAACTATTAAACTTTTTTTTTTTTTCAAAATTTCCATCTTTTTTTGTTTGTTTAGCAAAAATAAAGATAAAAAACCCATACCACTAAAAGAAAGCTCTATTTGTGGGGAAAAAAAATGATAAAAATGTAATTTGTGTACAGCGTTGTATGACCGCGCAATTGTCATTCAAAGTGCATCAGCGCTGAAAGCTGAAAATTGGTCTGGGCAGGAGGGGGGTTTAAGTGTCCAGTAAGCAAGTGGTTAAAATAAAAATACATTTAGTGATATAATAATAATTTCAGATTTGCATTAATCTGTGCCTTTTATGCCTGCCTTGAGTTCAGCTTTTGAAAGATAAGCATATGATCCGCACAGAAAACGGATAAAAAATACCTCACATTTATCTAGATTAATTTATGACACCACAATTATTCATTGGATCAAGCACTATTTAGTCATTCATACAACACCCTGTCAAATGTATTTGCACAAGAGGTGCCCTTCATTGATGGCTTCATAGAGATATAAAGATTCATTTTTAAAGTTTTTTTCCAAAATGAAACAGTTGGTGGGTCTGACGTCTTCCATTTAAGAATTGTGCTTTGTGCAGTAGAATAGCAAACTTAGTAATGTTCTTCTAATATCAGTAGTTGGTTCCAGTCCTTCTACTAATCCCAGGACACACATAGACATATTAAGTGAAGCTGTTTGGTATTGGTTTTAGACTCGTGTCCAGTATAAAGAAAGTAAAAATGTATACACTGTATTTCATTGGTTCTAATCTTCACAGTTATTTATAAATTGGTAAAAGTTTATCTGGGAACAGATGGTAGGGTTAATCAGCATCACAAATTTTATTTTCTTTTTTAAATCAAAATTGGTGGAATATCTGAAATTCACAAACACAAAAAGCAATTCATAATGTCTAGGGTTGCACCGATACTAGTACCGGTATCGGTATCAGTGGTGATACAGAGTATTTGCACAAGTATGGGTACTCGTGCAAATGCACCAATACCTGAAACTGATACTTTCAGGCTCGGTTCTTTGAGCTGTCAGTCAGTCTCCCCAGTGTTAAAGAAGTAATTGGAGCTGTTGAAAAAAAAAAAAGCAGCCAATGTTTATTAACAACATTGCTCAGCCCTGAAACACTAAAATAAAAAGAAACATTGTTTCTTTTTGTATATTTCTGTTTCTTTATCTGCAGAATGCAGATCAAAGGGATGAAGAAACGTTCCTCTGTTTAACCCCTTAATAACCCTTAATTTACTCTAAACAACTTTAATTAACTCCCTATTCTCCTCCATTTAATAATTATTTTCCTGCTTTTTTTCTTTTGTTCATGTTTATTTTATAAACGATTACCATTAAAACTTTAGTTTTTTTGTTTGCTTTGTTAGTGAATATTTTTACACATCATATATTTACACATTTCACATTGAAAAAGCGCTAAATTTAAAGAAAAAAATTATTTAAATTTGTAAATAACTTTTAAATGCTTTGTACCATTGCTGACAGCTGAAGTTAAAACAAAACAGTAGAGGTAGGTATCGGTAATTGGTATCAGCAAGTACTAAAAAAAAAGTATTGTTACTTGTACACATTGTAAAAAAAATGGTATTGGTGCATCCCTAGTAATGACACAAGTACAAATAATTCTTTCTGGTCTTTGCCCTAGACCAGAGGTCTCCAAACTTGTCAAATCTGACCTGGTGCAAGATTTTATCTGGCCCGCAGCTAGGGTCAGTGGTTTCTCACACAGGACTCACACAGATCTGCAGGTCAGCCTATGGTCTCTTATTCGCCTCAATGTCCAAAACTTCCCCCTCTGGTCTCCAGTGCACGTTTTCCTTACCTTCCTGAAAAAATTATCTGTATCAAGCCACAGAGTGGTACTGTGGATACAGTAGCGATACGAAGTGCCACGTCATGTGTATCGAAAATTGGAGATAGGGCTTGGACTTTTTAAGCACAGTCAACACATAGAATTACAAAAGTATAAATTAGATATATAACATATATAAAAATACACAGTCTAGAAAATCCATATTGATAGTACGGTGTATATAGAATAAAACAGTACCGCTGCTGTAGGAACCAACAATAACTTGCAAAAGGACAGAAGAGTAAATACAATTCATTCCATATAATGTGTCCAGAAGTATGGTTTCAGAAACAGATAAGCGGTGTGATGAGGAATAATTAGCGCTGCTCTACATGTTGCGCGTTTGCAAACGCTTCTTCAGGAGCATATAAATAAATTCATACTGTGGAATGATTAATGCTAAATTTAAAAGAACAATGCGGTAAAGCCAATACGGAGATACAAAGGGGCTTGTAGTGGGATAGTAACAATGTAGAGTGGTCCTGGTTACCAACTGTAATAGAACATATATAAAGATAGCCAGGCTGGTACAAATATATGTAATAAAGGCAATAAGTTGAACCAGTGAGGTCAGGAGGAAGTTGTAGTAATAAACTAATGATACCTTATACCATGGTTAACTGCCATACGCAGATCCAGAGCATTACGGAGCCCTGTTTACTGAGTCTTTGCCAATGCGGGAACGATTTTTGTGGGTTCATCATTGCCTGGCATGGGCTTCCTGATTATTGCACAGCTATCTTGGATGTTATCCAATTGTCGTTTCTATCAAATCAGATGGCAATTAGTGCATTAACCATTGATATCCTTTATTACTACAACTTCCTCCTGACCTCACTGGTTCAACTTATTGCTTTTATTACATATATTCGCCATTTTGTACCAGCCTGGCTATCTTTATATATGTTCTATTACAGTTGGTAACCAAGACCACTCTACGTTGCTACCATCGCACTACAAGGCCCTTTGTATCTCCGTATTGGCTTTACCACGTTGTTCTTTTAAATTTTGCATTTATCTTTCCACAGTATGAATTTATTTATATACTCCTGAAGAAGCGCTCACAAACGCGCAACATGTAGAGCAGCGCTAATTATTCCTCATCACACCGCTTATCTGTTTCTGAAACTATACTTCTGGACATACACATTATATGGAATGAATTGTATTCACTCTTCTGTCCTTTTGCAAGTTATTGTTGGTTCTTACAATAGCGGTATTGTTTCATACTATATACACCGTACTGTCAATGTGGATTTTGTAGACTGTGTATCTTTATATATCTAATAAAATTATATATTTTTGTAATTCTATGTGTTGACTGTGCCTAAAAATTTCAAGCCATATCTCCAATTTTCCTTGCTTTGCTGTCATTGTACCATTGTTGGATGGTAGGATTACCAGCAACATAACAACCAATCATGGAAGTCTCCTTGCCATCAGGCTCCCCGTATCAGAGATTATAGTTTCCCCCTACATGAGAGTCCACATCAGAATCTCTGATCCAAATTAAGGGGGCCATGCATGGATCGAAATTTGGTTGGTTTAGCAGGAACCCGCCAAATTTTGATCTATGTACTGTATGGGCAGCTGGCTGTACAGAAGTCGATCTACCAATCAACTTCTGCACAACCAGACTGTTTTTCCTGATAGATCAGTGCTGCTGGCTAAAACATATTCATTTATAAAAAGTAATCTTTTTGACTTGTGGATATTTGTAAAATTTACAATGTGGCCTTTGTACTGAACAGTTTGGGAGACCTCTGTCCTAGACAATCAAGTCCCTGTCAGTCTAATCTCCATTCCAGTGACTACAATAATATGGTCTCAAAGTCTTTGTTAAATAGAAGGGATTCCCTGAAATTCTATCCTAAGGCAAATACTGTGTAAGGTGTTTGTATCTTTACAGTTCTATTGACACAGCTTGGGAAAGATCACAGCTTGGAATGTTTATACCTCAATCATCTTTTTCCTGTTTTATACATGAAGTGTCCTAAAGGAGACAACAGCCAGTGATAGGAGTCCAGGGAAAGACCAGAGGAGACAGCTATCCGTTTATCTTTCCCAGGTTCTTCACCTCCTCTCACACAATATAGAGGCCATTAAATAAACACAATGTTTGCCTGGTCGCATTATCTCCTAGTGGGGAGCTAAACATTCACATTGATGCTTTTCCAATGGCTTCTGAAGCATCTCAAACACCAACATCACTAAAGTAATTACGATGTGGGAAATGGATGAGAAACCCACGCAAAAGCAAGGTGAGTTTGCAGTTTTGAATCTGCATGGTGGATTGGTTTGATCACCATTAATGCGTAATTCCAACCATTGCCATACGTTATAAGTAGTTACAGCGCCTTGAAAACTTATTCACACCCCTTGATATTTTCCACATTTCGTCATGTTACAACCAAAAACGTAAATGTATTTTATTGGTATTTTATGTGATAGACCAACACAAAGTAGCACATAATTGTGAGGTGAAAGGAAAATGATAAATGGTTTTCAATTTTTTTTTACAAATAAATATGTGAATAGTGAATGAGTCAATACTTTGTAGAACAACTTTTTGCTGCATTTACAGCTGCAAGTCTTTTTGTCTCCACCAGCTTTGCACATCTAGAGAGTGAAATTTTTGCCCATTCTTTGCAAAATAGCTCAAGCTCTGTCAGATTGGATGGAGAGCCTCTATGAACAGAAATTTTCAAGTCTTGCCACAGATTCCCAATTGGATCAAGATCTAGACTTTGACTGGACCATTCTAACACATGCATATGCTTTGATCTAATCCATTTCATTGTAGCTCTGGCTGTATGTTTAGGGTTGTTGTGTCCTGCTGGAAGGTAACCCTTTGCTCCAGCCCCAAGTCTTTTGCAGACTCTAACAGATTTTCTTCTAAAATTGCCCTGTATTTGGCTCCATCCATCTTCCCATCAACTCTAACCAGCTTCCCTGTCCCCACTGAAGAAATGCATCCCCACCACCATATTTCACAGTGGGGATAGTGTGTTCAGGGTGATGTGCATTGTTAGTTTTCCGCCACACATAGCGTTTTGCTTTTAGGCCAAAAAGTTAAATTCTGGTCTCATCTGACCAGAGCACCTTCTTCCACATGTTTGCTGTGTCCCCCACATGGCTTCTCGCAAACCGAAAATTGGACTTCTTATGGCTTTCTTTCAACACTGGCTTTCTTCTTGCCACTCTTCCATAAAGGCCAAATTTGTGGAGTGCACGACTAATAGTTGTCCTGTGGACAGATTCTCCCACCTGAGCTGTGGATCTCTGCAGAGTTACCATGAGCCTCTTGGCTGCTTCTCTGATTAATGCTCTCCTTGCCTGACCTGCCAGTTTAGGTGGACGGCCATGTCTTGGTAGGTTTGCAGTTGTGCCATACTTATTCCATTTATGGATGATGGATTAAACAGTGTTCCCTGAGATGTTCAAAGCTTGGGATATTTTTTTATAATCTCATAACCGAACCCTGATTTAAACTTCTCCACAAATTTATCCCTGACCTGTCTGGTGTGTTCCTTGGCCTTCATGATGCTGTTTGTTCACTAAGGTTCTCTAAGGCTGGATTCACACCTATGCAGTTTTAGTGCTTTTTGCATTTTGCAGATTTGCACTACAGTCCATTTAACATTGTTTCCTATGGAACACGTTCTGTAGTGCAAATCTGCAAAATGTAAAAAGCACTAAAAACTCATAGGTGTGAATCAGGCCTCACAAACCTCTGATGGCTTCAAAGAACAGATGTATATATACTGAGATTAAATTACACACAGGTTGACTCCATTTGCTAAGTAGGTGACTTCTGAAGGCAATTGGTTCCACTAGATTTTAGTTAGGGGTATCAGAGTAAAGAGGGCTGAATACAAATACACACCACACTTTTCCCATATTTATTTGTAAAAAAATTAGAAAACCATTTATCATTTCTGCTTCAGAATTATGTGCCACTTTGTTTTGGTCTATCACATAAAATCCCAATAAAATACATTTACATTTTTGGTTGTAGCATGACAAAATGTGGTAAACTTCAAGGGGTATGAGTACTTTTTCAAGGCACTGAACATTGGTCCAGCTTTGACCAATGTAACTATGAATGTATATGACATACCTGGTCAATGCCACTGCAAATCACTGAAGTAGATACCACTACTCCAGTGGTCTCCACTTTCAGGTCTCATGCTGCTGAGTGGCTGCACTCCTGCATTGTGAACAGGAGGCTGGCCACTCAGCAAGGGCACCATTCAAAGAAGGCTTTGCATTTTCTAACTGCATGCAAAGTGTTCGCTGATTGGATGAGGTGGAGCAGTGAAGTCACACTCTTCACCTCGTCCAATCTCGGACAGTTCAACTGGCTGTTGCGAAGACCAGTGCCAGGACAAGGTTATCCAGCGGCCAAGGCAAAGATGCCAAACTGCACCCCCCCTTTTCCTTAGGGTTAGGGTCAGGGCTACTGCCCCCTACCCCTGCAAACAACCATTGCGCCAGGAGCAGCCGCCTCTCCTGCCCACCCCTTGTCCCGGCTCTGGCGAAGACTAAAATGCAAAATGTAATAATCAGTAAAGTGCAGAATGTAATTGCCAATCAGAGAACCCTTTGCATTCATTCAGAAAATGGAATGCATTTTCCCTCACAATGGTGGCCATGCTGAGTGGCTGACCTCCTGTGCTCACAAGACATCAGGCGTGGGACCCGAAAACACATTTTCAGCTTCCAACGGCATCGGCCAGCTACAGTATGTCATATACATACATGAGTACATTGATCCAAACTGGACCAATGTATCTATGTATAACATACCAATGCCTGGAATTGTTCTTTTAAAATGTATGTAAACCTAAAAAAATATTTTTCATTTTGTTTGACATCATGCCTCAATGTATATAGTTTTTGTAAATTTGTTGCAAAGTTTCTTAGCTGGAGATCATGCCAGCAGCAGCAGCACTTTCTGTTGCAGGTTGACAATACAATCCAATGCCTCGTAATTAGCAGCAACGTTGCTAGCCTGCCATGTGTGGGTCTTTAGTTGGCCATTAAAATGCCTATTAAGTCAGCACATGCCGTCTGCACACTTAAATTTCAACATAATAAAAAATAATAAATGTAATTGTTCTGTAAAATTGCCACTTTTATGGCCAGCTTTAGTGTAAGCTTGACAAATGTAAGTATGCAATTAAGGTCTTAACCGGAGTTCATCTTTTAAAAGAAGGATCATTGATCACCTAAAAATACACAGCTTGGTGGATCCAAAGCAGCATGCCTTTAATGAGGGCAGATCATGTCTCAGTCCGACTAATCTGATTGAATGTTTTGACTAAATTACCAATGTTTTGGACCAGGGTGGTGCTGTGGACATAGCATATCTTGATTTTAGCAAGGCATTTGATATAGTTCCACAAAATGATCTAATACAAAAGTTGTACAAGCTAGGACTTAACCATTGGGTGGTTCAGTGGATAGGCAGTTGGCAAAAGGATAGATACCAGAGTGTGGTTGGGGCTCGATCAGAACAGAGACCAGTCACTAGTGGCATACCGCAAGGCTCTGTACTGGGTCCTGTTCTATTTAATCTATATGGAACATGATTTGGCATTGCTGGAAGGTTGATCAAAGCAGTGAGAGAGTACAACATTGGGGGTATGGTGTTGGCCAGCACTACAGAGGAAAAAAATTTGGAAGTACTTATTTCAGATGATTGCAAAATGAGCAAACAGTGGGACCAGGGAGTGGGAAAAGCAAATAGAATTCTAGAATACATCACTAGAGGGATCACCAGCAAGGTGAAGGCGGTTCTGATTCCCCTATGTAGATCTTTAGTGAGACCTCATTTAGAATACTTTGTCCAGTTTTGGAGACCTCACTTACACAAAGACATTGATAAAATAGAATGAGTCCAGAGACGGGTACAAAAATGGTGAAAGGTTTGGTGGATAAAACATATTATGAGCGACTTCAGGAACGTAATATGTACAGCCTGGAGGAAAAAAGGGGAATAGGGGACATGATTGAAACCTTTAAATACATCAAGGGGGTGAATAAGGTTCAGGAGGGCAGTTTTTTTCATATGAAACCAAAATCAAGAACATGGGGACATGACCTAAACTAACTGGAGGGAAGTTCAAACCTTCTAATAATCTTAGAAAGTATTATTTTACTGAAAGGGTAGTTGATGCTTGGAATAAACTACCAGCAGAGGTAGTGAGACAGTCAGCAGTAAATGGTTTGAAACATGCTTGGGATAAACATAGATCTATATTCAGGCAATTCATATAACCAAAAAAATAAAGAAATAAACTCAATGGACTATGCCTTTCTCTGCCATCACTTTTCTATGGTTCTAAGTGGAATTCCTGCCTAACCATCACTATTTGTAATAAAAAATGTCCTCTGCCTTCTTCTGCTATTTATCCTGCCTACCCTGTGTAAAAATAGGTCTATAACCCTAAGGTCACATGATCCCTAAGCTCCCCTGTGTCAGTGAGCAGCCAGCTACACTGGACTGGAGTGGGCTGAAAAAACATAAGTATACAGATCATTTTTTCATAGCACAGGCAGCTTATGTACCAGAAGGGGGTAGGAGACATGTTTAAGAATAGTTATGGTTACACAGGAATTACACTTTAAATTCCAAGCATGTCAGATATGAAAGTCACCTATGAATGAAAAGGTGACTAAAAATTTCTCCTGAAAAAAAGCAGTGCACATGCTTGCCTGCAGACGCATAGCTGTAAAGCTGCAGTTTGAGATCATCTAAGGCAGGGGTCCCCAACCACCGGGTCATGGTCTCTCTGAAGCTGGGCCGTGGGTGCAGTGGGGGGCGGGGGGCATGAGAGAGCCAGGGGGTGGGCGGCATGTGAGAGAGAGGCGACATAATCCATCTCCACCCACTCCGCATCACCGCTTTTACGCCCTCAGAGCGTGGACCTTTTCAATGTTGGAGGTGCAGCGTGGAGCAGAGAGAGGACATCTCTTACTACCTGCCACAGATCACCGCTCTCCTGCCCTCACTTAGAACTGACCACTGCTAAATGGACCAGTGCTGCCACCAGTACAGTGACAATCCACATCTGGATGCACTGGCAGATGATGTTGCAAGTGACAATCCACATCTGACGGCACTGGCAGGCGATGTGGCAAGTAACAATCTGCATCTGGTGGCAGGTGATGTGGCAAGTGACAATCTACATCTGGTGGCAGGTGACGTAGCAAGTAACAATCCACATCTGGTGGCAGGCGACATGGCAAGTGACAATCAGCATCTGTGGCAGGCGACTTGCAAAGTGACAAGCTGCAAATGGTGGCAGGCGACGTGGCAAGTGACAAGCTGCAAATGGTGGCAGGCGACGTGGCAAGTGACGAGCTGCATCTGGTGGCAGGCGACGTGACAAGTGACAAATCACATCTGGTGGCAGGTTACAGTGGCAAGTGACACATTCAGGGCTCCCACTGATTCTGCATTATGGCAAATTGAACTATTTCATTTTACAATGTAATAATAGAAAAAATGCTCTTCAATCATCCTGACACCATAACAACCGTGGTGCTGGGATGATTGAAACGATAACACCAGCCATTGCCCTGACAAATTGCCCACTAAGAATCTCTTATCCCCTGCGTGCCCCCCCCCCCCCCCCACACTTGGGCCTTCACACAATTTTCTTCCACACAGCCAGTCCCCAGTGCCAAAAGGTTTGGGATCCGATGATCTAAGGGACTGTATGTCTTACATGAGATTTGGTGATGTCCTGCGTTGCTCACTGTTTTACTTGTTGGAGAGAAAGCTGTACCAGAGGACCTACAGTGCAAGAATCTTCCTACTTCTGCTTCAATCATTCTGTGGATCTGTGATTCCTTCATCTGTCCTGCTGCCATATTCTTCTCACAACCAGTCAGGGTGGTAGCTCTGAGTAAGCAACACCCTACCAAGATGGCCATCTCCACAAAAAGACACAGTGCAGAACTGACATGGTATGTCACTAGTGGGGATACAACTAACTGCAGACAGCAGAAGACTATATACAATACTGACATCTATTCTTTTGCCTTTTGTGGGCCCGGCATCTACTGTTCATGTTGTCTTTTAAGTAAAAAAAAATCACCAAGAATTGCTATGCTGAAAATAATCTCTACATTCACTTTAATGAATCCTTTTTTTGTGTCCACAGGTGTCATTTAAGGATAGATTTGCATACTTGTTTTAGCGTGTTAATTGTGTATGTGAGATAATGTAAATTATAATTTTACTGAGTAGGTCTAGCTACCAGCAGACATGCAGAATTAGGAGGTGTTTATTGTAAATTATCTTCAAAGGCTTCTTAGGGTAGTGCAGAGTCTTGTTTTCTTAAACCCAGCATAACACCAGCCTACTGTGTAATCTCAAACGTTCCCTATGTTTGTGTTGCTGCTCTACCGCCTGAACTGATAATGTACATATGTGCTTAGGATCTGTTCATCTCACCTGCACACACTGACTTCCTATGAATAAACCCAGAGCAGTATGGGGAATAAAAATCAATTCAGTGCACTAAGCTGACCACACATGTAGAACATCAGGATTCTGACATGGAGCCGTTTGACCAAGTGATCAAAATGCTGAAAAACTCTACTTTGACAGCTTAACAAAAGAGCTAAAGTCATTTTCCTGCTTGTCCTTCATGTGACTAAACAGACCATTCACTGATTGACCATTGACCAGATTAGGCTACTTTAGATCTAATATGCTGAGAATTCGGCTGATCATAGATGGGTCAATCTCTTCCTTAGATGGATGAATAAGCAGACATCTGCTCCTGCCTGCAAGTGCCATTACCCACACACTACAATGCAGTGTATGAATTTTTCAGTAAATGGAGGAGCGTTCATGCAGAGACTTTCTTTCATTGAAGGTCTTGTTATTGGCTCATAGGCTGGCCCTAAAGGATCAAATCTATCACAAAATTCCTCTTGCTCTAGGGCAACATTCATCTCCTAAACTTAACTAAACTTTGTTATCTACTGCAACGCCCTCTCCATTGGCCTACCTCTATGCAGACTATCCCCTTTCAGTCTATCCTGTTGCTGCCAGACTCCTCCACCTTGTTTTAAATTGTGGTACAAATAAATATTTGAAATCAAATAATTTTTTGGCAACAACATGGTGTCAGTGGATTTCTGCCAGTCACAGGCTGTATCACGCCCCTCCAGCCTGTGTCTTAGAATAAGAGGGAGGTGAAGCCTCAACCAATCTACATGTAATATCCCACCCCCACTGTGTTTAGCTGGTTAGTGGGATGGAGGAGGAGGAAAGGAGTGGGCTTTCATTTCTCACTGTGTATACTCCCACATGTGTGACTCTATAGTCACATGGGCTGCTCAGATGTGATAGGGAGGAAATGCTCAGCATAGAAACACACTGAAAACTGAGCATGTGCAGAGCTGTCAACACTGCTCTGCAAAGTTTCCAACTGCAATCGGGACACGAACAGAAGGGTTGGGGGGTGTAGAGAACAGCAGGATAACCAGGTTTTTTGCAGAATACAGAAAACAAATCCCATAGGGGTTAATTTACTAAAATTGGAGAGTGCAAAATGTGGTGCAGCTGTGCATGACAGCCAATCAGCTTCTAACTTCAATTTGTTCGATTGAGCTTTGACAATGTAGTGGCGACTCCTCAAGAGCACGCGCTATGCATTTTTCCAAAGTAAAATTTTGCCTAAACTGTAGTTTGGTTTGGGTATAATTGTCTAAATTAGACTTCAGCATCAGTCTGACTGGACTGTGAGATGTTCAGACTGGCCACAGGGGGCACTGTCTCTTCTGGCAAGCATGGAACTGTGGTCTGGTTAGGTGCTTAAGTTACTCTCTCTCGGAGCCCGCCCAGTGGGAGTGGCACTCTCGCTGTGCTTTCTGGGAGAGGGTACTTAAGATGTGGACGTCACATGGTTCGGGTTCCAGTCCAGAATGATGTACTGACTTCATGGTCCTGGTCCTCCTGACCAGCCCCCCGGAAGGCCATGTCCTTGGGTTCGGATCCACCCGACTTTAATGTCTCGGGGCTGGTTAGCCTGAGGCAAGGAAACTAAAAGAACAATTCAGGGGTGGTTGGGTGCTGTCTCCGGTTCGGGAGAGACCCAGTAACTTCCAGCATTCCAGGGCAGGACTCTTCAGAGGAAGACCACGTATGGGTTGGCTTCTTAGTAAGAGCCTGGAAGGGCTGAAGTAACCGAGAGAATCCGGTCTTGTGGATATCGCCAAGCTGGCTGAAAGATCCAGGTATCTTACAAGTGTTTCAAGCTTAGGCCTCTTTCACACTGACGTCCCGTTCAGGCCCGCCTGTCAGTTTTTCAGGCGGACCTGAACGGGTGCTCCATAGAGGTCTATGGAGCGTCGGATGTCAGCGGTGACATGTCCGCTGACATCCGACCCGCTCCGATCCGAAAAAGTGTGACGGAGGAAAAAGCTATTTTTCCATCCGTCTGCGGAACGGATCGGGTGACGACGGGCACTGCGGTCCGTCGTCATCCGATCTCCCATAGGGGAGAGCGGCGCTGTGACAGGTCCGTCCCTGCGCAGTGTGCAGAGACGGAGCTGTCATCTCCCTGCTCAGCGGGGATCGGCGGAGTGATCCCCGCTGAGCAAACGGATATCCACGGGGCGGATCAGAACTGATCCGCCCCGTGTGAAAGGACCCTTAGTTTTCCTACATGTTCTGAAACAACGTCTGTGGCAGAGACATTATCTTGTATGTTCTACAACAACGTCTGTGGCATAGACTTGTTCCTGAGTAAACACCTTGTTGGCTGTTAGGCCTTGTGAGTAGGGATGAGCCGAACATCCCCCCGGTTTGGTTCGTACCAGAACTTTCGAACGGACCGAAAATTTGTGCAAACTTTAGAACCCCATTGTAGTCTATGGGACTCAAACGTTCAAAATAAAAAGTGCTAATTTTAATGGCTAATATGCAAGATATTGTCCTAAAAAGGGTTTGGGGACCCGGATCCTGCCCCAGGGGACATGGGTCAATGCCAACATTTCTTTTAAAAACTGCCTCTTTTTTTGGAAGCACTGATTTTAATGATGATTAAAGTGGAAAATAAAGTGAAATATTCCTTTAAATATCATGCCTGGGGGGTGTCTATCGTATGCCTGTGAAGTGGCACGTGTTTCCCATGTTTAGAACACTCCCTGCACAAAATGACATTTAACGGAAAAAAAGTCATTTAAAACTGCTTGTGGTTTTAATGCCATGTCTGGTTCCGGCAATACGGATGAAAATGATTGAGAAAAATGCCCATTACCAGTCCCTTTGGGTCTTGTACGGATATAAAGGGGAACCCCGTACCCAAATTTAAAAAAGGAAAGGCGTGGGGCCCCCAGGCCCTATATACTCAGAACAGTAATATACAGGCAGGGCAAACAAGACAGGGACTGTGTAGGTTTGTTGTGTTAAGTAGAATCTGTTTGTAATTTTGAACTGGTACATTTTTAAAGTGTAGCTCCAGTCAAAAAATAAATTTTTAAGCTTTTTGGAAAACATAGGGTAGCGTTATCACCCCTGTATAATTTTTTGGGCCGTCCATCTTTTTTCATCTCACTTCCGGTTGTCTCCTTCCATTTGGTGGTTTTGGTGGTGGTGCTGGTGCCACAACACTATAAGTCCTCACAGTTACTCTTGGTGGGCACAGGAATGGGCCCTACTGTGAAATATTATATCAAGAATTGTAATTACGTGCCCCTGTTAAACAGGGGCTGAAAAATTAGGCCTTAGGCACTGGTGCCACGACACTGCAACCTCTCCCATATACTCTAGTTGGAGTGCAAGAATGAGCCCTGCTGCAAAGCATTGCATCCAAAATTGTAATTACATGCCCCTGTTAAACAGAGGCTGAAAAATTGGGCTGGTGGCGTCACCCAGAACCAAAAATGTTCTTCCAAGCTATCAGCAGGATCATTGAGGAGGAAGAGGATAGTCAGTCAAAATAACAGGACAGTCACTTAGCATCAGCATAGGCAGTCTTGAAGGGATGTGACATTTCAAAAAAAAATTATTCGGTTACATGAGCTTCAGGTGCTTGGTAGCTGATGGTGATTCAAGACTGATTCATCTTTATGAAGGTCAGTCGATCAACTGAGTCGGTGGACAGGCGCACCCTGTGATTGGTTACAAAGCCTCCAGCAGCATTGAAGGTGCGTTCCGAAAGAACGCTGGATGCAGGACAGGCCAGTAGCTCAATTGCATACTGTGCAAGCTCTGGCCAATGATCCATCCTCAAGACCCAGTAAGCCAGAGGATTTTCGGTGGGAAAGGTGTCCAAGTCTGACCTTGCCCCTAGGTATTCCTGCACCATGTAAATCAGACGCTGGCGATGGTTGCTGGAACCGATCATACCTTGGGACTGTGGACTAAAAATTTGTCTGAACGCATCGGTCAGACGGCCACCTTCTTCACTGCACTTTCTGTGACTGACCGAAGCCTCAGCAACACGTTGTCAAGGACCAGGAGTTTGTAACCTCCCAGTCTCTGGGAACTCATTACACAGACCTTTCTGCAAGGCCTCCCGGAGATGTCTCATCCTCTGCTCCCTCTGCGACGGCAAGATAAGGTCGGCAACCTTACCCTTATACCGTGGATCAAGGAGAGTGGCCAGCCAGTAATGGTCCTTCTCCTTGATCCGAAGAATACGAGGATCCTTCCGCAGGCTTTGCAGGATCAGGGAGGCCATGCAGCGTAGGTTAGCTGAGACATTCGGTCCAGAGTCCTCTGGGTCACTAAGGACAACATGATCCGCAGCCACCTCCTCTCAGCCATTTACAAGTCCAGGGGTTTCTTGGGACTGTAAATCATCCCTAAAAGACTGCTGCTGATGATGCTGAGTGCCAGGCTCCACCTCCATGCTGACACAAGCCTCCTCCTCCTCCTCCTCGTTCTCTTCCTGTGTGATGGGTGGAACAGAAGGAACACTGTCTGGATAAAGGGGGCCTTGAGAGGGAAGGAAGTCCTCTTTTTCCTGCCTCAAGTGTCCTGTCCATTATTCCACGCAGCATGTGCTCCAACAGGTGGACAAGAGGTACAGTGTCACTGATGCATGCAGTGTCACTGCTGACCATCCTCGTGGCCTCCTCAAATGGTGACAGGACAATGCATGCATCCCTGATCAGGCCCCACTGGCATGGTGAAAAAAACCCGAGCTCCCCTGACCTGTCCTGGTGCCGTAGTCGCACAGGTACTCATTGATGGCCCTCTGCTGTTTGTGCAGCCGCTGCAGCATGGCCAACGTTGAGTTCCACCTGGTGGGCATGTCACATATAAGGCGGTTCTTGGGCAGGTTCAACTCCTTTTGGAGCTCAGCCAGCCGAGCACTGGCATTAAATAATCGGCGGAAATGCACACAGACTTTCCTGGCCTGCCTCAGGACATCCTGTAAGCCCGGGTACCTGCCCAAGAACCGCTGCACCACCAGGTTAAGGACGTGAGCCACACAGGGCACATGGGTCAGTTGTCCCTTTCGGAGGGCGGAGAGGAGGTTGCTGCCATTGTTGCAAACCACGATTCCTGGCTTAAGCTGGCGTGGCGTCAACCACCTCTTGGCCTGCCCCTGCAGAACTGACAAAATATCTGCCCCAGTGCGGCTCCTGTCCCTCAAACAAACCAGCGCAAGCACGGCATGGCATCTTTTTACTTGCGTAGCCCCTTGAACGCCTACGGAGCACCGCTGGTTCTGAGGACAAAGCACTGGAAGAGGCCATTGAGGAAGAAGAAGAGGGGGTGGAGGAGAGAGGTGTGTCACAACCAGTAGTAGCATTTTGGACACGTGGTGGCGGAACAACCTCCAACACTACTGCACCATGTCCTGCATCCTTCCCAGCTGCCAGAAGAGTAACCCAATGGGCCATGAAGGATAGGTAATGTCCCTGTCCATGCCTGCTGGACCATGAGTTAGTGGTAATATGCACCTTACCGCAGACCGCCCTGTCCACCGAGGCATGGACTTGCCTTCTACAATCGGACGTTGGTGTACTGCTAGCAGAGTGCCCGCAAGTACTTGGCTGTGACACACCTAAGGCTGCGTACACACGGGCGGACTGTTCGCTCAACTTTGTCCGCTGAACAGTGTTTCAGCGGACAGTCCGCTCGTGTGTGGGGCTTCAGCGGACAGTTTCAGCGGACAGTTTGACGAACAAAGTTTTTCGGAAATTCCGAAAAACTGTCCGCTGAAACTTGGTTTGAGCGGACAGTCCGCCCGTGTGTAGGCCACTTTCGAAATGAGCAAACTGTTCCCGCTCGGAGGAAAGTCTGCTCATTTCGAGCGCGTCTCCAGGTAGGCGGGGCCCGCGAAGGAGACGTCGCGGGCCCCGCCGCCTGGTATGGACTTAACGGGGAACCCCAACGCCGAAAAAAATCGACGTGGGGGTCCCCCCAAAGTCCACAACAGACCCTTGTCCGAGCACGCTACCCGGCCGGCCAGGAAAGGGGGGCGAGCGAGCGCGCCCCCCCCTACCGAGCCGTACCAGGCCGCGTGCCCTCAACATGGGGGGTGCCTTGGGGAAGGGGGGGCCGCGCGGCCCCCCCACCCCAAAGCACCTTGTCCCCATGTTGATGAGGACAAGGGCCTCTTCCCGACAACCCTGGCCGTTGGTTGTCGGGATCTGCGGGCGGGGGGCTTATCGGAATCCGGGAGCCCCCTTTAATAAGGGGGCCCCCGGATACCGGCCCCCCACCCTATGTGAATGAGTATGGGGTACAATGTACCCCTACCCATTCACCTGTAAAATAAAAGTACCCAAAAAAAAAACACAACACACGAGATAAAATATTTTATTGCACAGCTCTGGGGGTCTTCCGTCTTCGGGGGTCTTCTCGCCGGACTCCCCCGCTATCTTGTTGTAGCTCTTTTGCTAGCGGAGGAGTCCGGCTTTCTTCCTCCCCGCCGCCGGCCTCTTCTCCCGACTTCGGGGGTCTTGTCCCCCTTTTTGGTTCTTCTGCCGGGCCACCGCGCCTTCTTATAGCTCTTTTAGAGGCGGTGGCCCGGTCTTCTGTCGCCGCTGTCGCCTTCCGGTCGCCTTCCGTTCTTCTTCTTGTTCTTCTTCTTCTTCTCCAGGAGATGTTGACACGTCGCTCTCTCCGGCCGGAATGCCAGAGCCGCGCTGTGCGGCCACTTATATAGTGACAATGGGGCGGTGTCACATGGTATATGTCACATGGGTTGGTCACATGGTGACCCCGCCCCCTTACGATGTCATAGTCCCCATGTGACATCAACCCATGTGACCAACCCATGTGACATATACCATGTGACACCGCCCCATTGTCACTATATAAGTGGCCGCACAGCGCGGCTCTGGCATTCCGGCCGGAGAGAGCGACGTGTCAACATCTCCTGGAGAAGAAGAAGAAGAACAAGAAGAAGAACGGAAGGCGACCGGAAGGCGACAGCGGCGACAGAAGACCGGGCCACCGCCTCTAAAAGAGCTATAAGAAGGCGCGGTGGCCCGGCAGAAGAACGGAAGGCGGCGGCGACAGAAGACCGGGCCACCGCCTGTAAAAGAGCTATAAGAAGGCGCGGTGGCCCGGCAGAAGAACCGAAGAGGGGGACAAGACCCCCGAAGTCGGGAGAAGAGGCCGGCGGCGGGGAGGAAGAAAGCCGGACTCCTCCGCTAGCAAAAGAGCTACAAGAGATAGCGGAGGAGTCCGGCGAGAAGACCCCCGAAGACGGAAGACCCCCGGAGCTGTGCAATAAAATATTTTATCTCGTGTGTTGTGTTTTTTTTTTGGGTACTTTTATTTTACAGGTGAATGGGTAGGGGTACATTGTACCCCATACTCATTCACATAGGGTGGAGGGCCGGTATCCGGGGGCCCCCTTATTAAAGGGGGCTCCCGGATTCCGATAAGCCCCCCGCCCGCAGACCCCGACAACCAACGGCCAGGGTTGTCGGGAAGAGGCCCTTGTCCTCATCAACATGGGGACAAGGTGCTTTGGGGTGGGAGGGCCGCGCGGCCCCCCCTTCCCCAAGGCACCCCCCATGTTGAGGGCACGCGGCCTGGTACAGCTCGGTAGGGGGGGCGCGCTCGCTCGCCCCCCTTTCCTGGCCGGCCGGGTAGCGTGCTCGGACAAGGGTCTGTTGTGGACTTTGGGGGGACCCCCACGCCGATTTTTTTCGGCGTTGGGGTTCCCCTTTAAGTACATTCCAGGCGGCGGAGCCCGCGACGTCTCCGTCGTGGGCCCCGCCTACCTGCACACGCGCTCGAAATGAGCGGACTGTTGCCTCGTGTGTGGGCGAGTCCGTTCATTTCAAAAGTTGCGCGGACTTAGTACGACGAACAAAGTTTGCCGTATTTGTCCGCTCAAAAAGTGCCGTGTGTGGGCGTGTTCGTTCATTCAAAAGTTTGAGCGGACTGTTTGACGAACTTAGTTTCGGCAGACAGTCCCCGCGTGTGTACGCGGCCTCATTCTACACCTTCATTCCTCTCAGTGCAGGTTTCAGAGAGGACTGAAGGTCTAGTGGGGTTGGAGATCCCAGATGATGAGGAGCAAGGAGAGGTCCGCTTTGTTCTTTGGTGTGGGTCTTTAACGCTTGCCAACGAGCTGCATGGCAGGTCAACGTATGTCTGGTCAAGCATGTGGTGCCCAAGCGGCTGATGTTTTGGCCACGCGAGATACACTTGAGACATATGTTGCAAATAGCACCGGTGCGATCTGATGCACTCGTTTTAAAAAAGGCCCACACCATAGAACTTTTGGAATAACACGCAGAGGCAGCGCCCTGCACAGGTGGAGCTCTGCGGTGTGATTCAGTCGGTGTGCTGCCCCTAAGCTGGCCCCCGGAGGGCATCCTGCCTCGTTGGAGATGTGCCTCCTTCTCCTTCTCTCTCCTATCAGGCACCCACGTGGAGTCAGTGACCTCATCATCCCCTCCCTCTTCATCACTGGAGCAAACCTGGCAGTATGCTGCAGCTGGTAGAATATGACTGCCAGATTGCTCTCTTTCTTGAGCATCCCCTCTCTCTGCGCTCACGCTACTGCCTTCCTCTAGCTGGGTATAATCATCAGAGCCTTCAAAACACTGGGCATCCTCCTGGAGCATGTACCCAACACTGTGCTCAAACAGTTCAGGGGACTCCTCAGGAGGACATGGTGGGTCTGGGGAAGGAGTGACTGATGACATTGAGATGAGGGAAGAGGACGCATTGGCAGCTGCTTTGCTAGTACCCTGAGCCTGGGTGAGAGAGGATGAGGAGGATGAGGAGGGCTTGGTCCTCCACTCTACCAAGTCTTCGGCATGATGCGGCTCAACACGTCCAGCTGCCCAAAATAAGGACAAGCGTGTCCCATGGCCACGTGCTGATGATGATGTACCGTGTCCACGACCAGCACTGTTGTCTCTAGACACAGAGCCTGCTTTCCCTCTTTTATTGGCTCGTGACTGTCTGCCTCTCCTTGTTAGCCTTCCAGACATAGTAATGGCCTACAGGGAGATGGGAAAACCAGCAATTGGGTAGGTTTAGGTGCACACTGAGCAGATGACACAGTACACCGACTGTAATTACTGTATCTGCCTGCCTGTGTTACAGAAACAGAACAACACCAGGTGTATACTGTGCAGGAGGCACACAATACCCACTTTAACTCCTGCAGATGCCTGTATTAGAGAACACCAGCAATGAAGGGTAGCTACAGGTGTATACTGTGCTGGAGGCACACAACACCCACTTTAACTCCTGCAGATGCCTGTATTAGAGAACACCAGCAATAAAGGATAGCTACAGGTGTATACTGTGCTGGAGGCACACAACACCCACTTTAACTCCTGCAGATGCCTGTATTAGAGAACACCAGCAATAAAGAGTAGCTACAGGTGTATACTGTGCTGGAGGCACACAACACCCACTTTAACTGCTGCAGATGCCTGTATTAGAGAACACCAGCAATAAAGGGTATCTACAAGTGTGTACTGTGCTGGAGGCACACAACACCCACTTTAACTGCTGAAGATTCACAAGAAAAGAACACACTGCCCCTGCCTATGCTGCTCTCTCCCTGCACGCCGGAACACACTACACAAGGCCTTATATAGTGTGGGGCGTTGTCACGTACCCTACAGCGGAGTCAGACTGTTGAGGGTGGCCTCTTGCACGGTTCCGGTCTCCACACCCCTGGAGGTGGTAACAGGGAGCGTGAAGACAGCAAAAGGGTGCAGGTGCTGCAGGTGGAAGTTGAAGACCTGGAGACGCTGGGTCCTCACGGAGGAAGAGGTGTAGGTTGATTACGGAGGTAGACAGCGGAGGCTCAGCAGGTATACAGGAAACACTGCGCGTCTGGAACAAGCAAGGTCGGCACCTGGCAGGCAATGCGGTACAGGAACGAGAGGCAGGTGCGTAGTCAAGGACGAGCAAGGGTCTGGTAACGTGCTAGCAATGAGGTGTAAAATCAGGAAGCAAGCCAAAGTCAAAAGTCCAAACCGAGGTCAGTGGTAGTCCAGGAGATCAAAACAAGGAGTATCCAAAGGAATAGGTATCAGGAACAAGGTCACAGGAACAAGATCACAGGAACAACGGTCAGGTGTCTCAGGAGTAGCTGAAGACGATCCAGCACTGGTATCAAGTCAGGATCCTGTTTATATAGGGTGAGATGTGCCCGGATTGGTGGACGTGACAGTGCGTGCGTAATTACGTACACACGTTCGGTTGGCGCGAGTGCGTCCACGTGTTCGTATTGGCGTGGACCGTTCGTACCGGAACTCGCACGCCTCCGACGGGGACACCGCGCATGATCCTTGGGACGAAAGTGAGCTGCTGCCACACGGGGATGGATCTTCGCATGGTGAGTTCTCTGACAGTGCCCCCCCCTTAAGGGCAGCCTCCGGATGCCTCTTCGAACCACACTTTGAGAGTGATGAAAGGCCCGTATGAGCCTCTGGGCATAGAGGTTTGTTTCGGGTTCCCAGGAATTCTCCTCAGGACCAACCTTTAAATCCAATTCTCCCCTTTTCTTTCTATCGAAGAATCTTTTATTGTCTTCTGCTTTGGCAATGGTTTCCTTAAGTACCTGATTGTTGGCAACAAAGAAATTTAAGCCTCGTACACACGTAGCCGTCTGTCCGACGTACTTAGTCTGGCAGACGTCCGCCAAACTGTCCGTCTGAATTTTCGAACGGGCTACTTGCCCACACATGGCACTTTTTCAGCGGACTAATACGGCGTACTAAGTCCGCCGTACTAAGTCCGCCATACTTTAGAAATGAACGGACTCGTCCACACATGCGGAGGAAAGTCCGCTCATTTCGAGCGCGTCTCCAGGTAGGCGGGGCCCGCGAAGGAGACGTCGCTGGCCCCGCCGCCTGGTATGGACTTAAAGGGGAACCCCCAACGCTGAAAGAAATCGGCGTGGGGGTCCCCCCAAGTCCACAACAGACCCTTGTCCGAGCACGCTACCCGGCCGGCCAGGAAAGGGGGGCGAGCGAGCGCCCCCCCCTCCTGAGCCGTACCAGGCCGCGTGCCCTCAACATGGGGGCTGCCTTGGGGAAGGGCGGGCCGCGCGGCCCCCCCCACCCCAAAGCACCTTGTCCCCATGTTGATGAGGACAAGGGCCTCTTCCCGACAACCCTGGCCGTTGGTTGTCGGGATCTGCGGGCGGGGGGCTTATAGGAATCCAGGAGCCCCCTTTAATAAGGGGGCCCCCTGATACCGGCCCCCCACCCTATGTGAATGAGTATGGGGTACTATGTACCCCTACCCATTCACCTGTAAAATAAAAGTACAAAAAAAACACAACACACGAGATAAAATACTTTATTGCACAGCTCCGGGGGTCTTCCGTCTTCGGGGGTCTTCTCGCCGGACTCCTCCGCTATCTTCTTGTAGCTCTTTTGCTAGTGGAGGAGTCCGGCTTTCTTCCTCGCCACCGGCCTCTTCTCCCGACTTCGGGGGTCTTGTCCCCCTCTTCGGTTCTTCTGCCGGGCCACCACGCCTTCTTATAGCTCTTTTACAGGCGGTAGCCCGGTCTTCTGTCGCCGCTGCCGCCTTCCGTTCTTCTGTCCCCTCGTGTGTAGGCTTGTTCGTCAAACTAAGTTCCGCGCATGCTCAGAAAGGATTTACACGCCGAAGTTTGCATTGCAGTGTATAGGACGTCGTTTTCTAGTCCCGTCGTACGTGCCGTTCACGTCATCGCGCATGGTTTCAGCGGACTGTTCGTTCGTCGTGTGTGGGCAAGTCCGTCCATGCTAATTTTGAGCGGACTGTCCGCTGAAACTGTTTGACGGACAAAGTTGAGCGAACAGTCCCCGCGTGTGTACGCGACCTTTGAATTAGATTCATAGTCTTGTGACCCCCAAAGTGACCAGCCAGAGGATAGTCATGGCAAACCTGTAGAACAGAAGTGCGAAGATCTTGAGGGATGAAAAGTTTGTCTTTCTGCCAGAAGAGACCATCCTTCTCTTGGAGGTTTGTATCTGAAGGGATTAATGTTCCTTGGGAGGACTGACGAACCTGTGATAAGAAACTAGGTTGTGTTAATAAGAAATTTCCAGCTTGCAGGATAGTGTCCGGAGGAGATGAGACTTCAGTTTCTGTGAACATACGGGATAACGCATCAGGTTTACTGTTTTTGGATCCTGGTCTGTAAGTTATATGAAAATTAAAATGAGAAAAGAAAAGAGCCCATCTTGCCTGCCGGGGCCTGAGACGTTTGGCCGTTCTGAGGTACTCCAAATTTTTATGATCTGTGAAGATCAATATTGGGTGTGTTGCCCCTTCCAGGAGGTACCGCCATTCCTCTAAAGCTGATTTTATTGCCAAAAGTTCCCGATCCCCCACATCATAGTTCTTTTCCGATGCACCTAGTTTTTTGGAAAAGAAAGCTACAGGATGCATTAAGGACTGAGGCCCTTGGTGTTGGGACAAAATGGCTCCTACAGCATTTTCTGATGCATCCACTTCCAGGGTATAAGGCAGAGCAGGGTCAGGATGTTTTAATATTGGGGCAGATGTGAACAGTCCTTTTAATTTATCAAACGCAGCTTGAGCTGCAGCAGTCCATTGAAACCGACTTTGTTTTCTTGTGAGTTGTGTGATAGGTGCAATAATGCTGGAGAAGTTCTTGATAAATTTTCTATAGAAATTAGAAAACCCAATAAAACGTTGTACCCCTTTCTTATCGGTTGGAGGTGGCCAGGATAAGATGGCTGAAACCTTCTGAGGATCCATTTCTACACCCTCAATCGATATCACCAGGCCGAGAAAGTGAATGGTCTGGCGCTCAAACTCACATTTCTCGGCTTTGGCATAGTGTCCGTTTTGCCTCAGTCTGAGAAGAACCTGTTTTACGTGGTTACGATGTGTTTCTAGGGAGTCTGAAAATATCAAAATATCGTCCAAATAAACGATCATAAACAAATCCAAAAAGTCCCTGAAAATATTGTTAACAAAATGCTGGAAAGTAGCTGGTGCGTTGCAGAGTCTTGGCATGACCAAATACTCAAAGTGGCCAAAACGTGTCCGGAAAGCCGTTTTCCACTCATCCCCTTCACGGATTCTGATCAAATTATAGGCCCCTCGCAAATCTAGTTTTGTAAATATTCTTGCTGACCGAAGTCTCTGGAATAATTCCGGGATCAATGGAAGGGGATATCGATTTTTAATCGTTACTTTGTTCAAGTCCCTGTAGTCCACGCATGGGCGGAGGGAATGATCTTTCTTCTCCACAAAGAATATTCCAGCACCAGCTGGAGAAGAGGAATGCCGGATGAACCCCTTCTTGAGGTTCTCATCAATATATTCTTTGAGGACCAGAAGTTCAGGTTCCGATAAGGGAAATATCCTTCCGAAGGGAATTTCAGCTCCTGGCAATAATTAAATTGGGCAATCATAAACCCGATGTGGAGGAAGAGTGTCAGCCTTTTGTTTGTCAAAAACGTCTAGGAAACTGTGATAAGTAGCCGGGACCAGTCTTTGAGCCTCAGATGTGGGCTCTGAGCAGGCAAGAACTGGGACCAAGTGATGGGAGATCTTGAGGCAGTTCTGAAGGCAGTAGGCGGATTGAAAAACCACTTCACCAGTCACCCAGTTTATTTGAGGATTATGGGCTTGTAGCCAGGGCATTCCCAGAATGATCGGAAATAGAGGTGAAGAAATAACGTCCAGGCGAAGTAGTTCCTGATGGTTGGGTAGTATGTTGGCGGATAGTGGTTGAGTCTCATGGGTGATGGGGCCATATTTAATGTTTGATCCATCCGCTAACCGTATGGAGAGTTGACGTTGCTTGGATATCAGAGGTATATTATGTTGAAGGACAAGAGCATGATCAATGAAGCAGCTGCAGGCGCCAGAGTCAACTATAGCTTGGACCTGGAATGTTCCTTCTGGAAGCTGTAAGGAAATGGGAACAGCGATGTGAATGGATTTTGTTAAAGGCAATGCATTGGGTTCAAGAAATGAAGGATGGAACTTACGGGTCTTGTTTGGACACGAATTTGCATAATGGCCAGCTTCTCCACAATAGAGACAGAGATTGTTCTGACGACGGCGCTGTTTTTCTTCCGCAGATAACGGTGAACGAAGCAAGCCTATTTGCATTGGTTCTGGAGTTTCAGAAGTGGTAACAGGTGTAGGAGATGAAGGAATGGGAGGATGATTCGGGATTTTAGGCAACATCCATGTGGGACGAATTTGGCTGATTCTCTCAGATCTCCTTTCCCTGAGACGACGATCAATTTGAATTGACACTTGTATTAGGTCCTCCAAAGAACTGGGAACTCCGATACGGGCCAACTCGTCTTTTAGAGCCTCTGACAGTCCAATGCGAAACTGATAACGGAGGGCGGCGTCGTTCCATTGAGTATCAGAACTCCACCTCCTAAAGTCCGTTACGTAGTCCTCTACAAGTCTGCGACCCTGCTGAAGGGCATGGAGACTGGCCTCTGCAGTTGTGGCACGCTGAGGGTCATCATATAACTTAGCCATCTCATTTAAAAAAGAGTCCATGGTATCAAGCAGAGGGCTGGCCTGTTCCAATAAGCGGTGGGCCCAGGCTTGGGGTTCGCCCTGAAGTAAGGAAACAATGAATCCCACCTTTGTGCTTTCCAGGGAAAAAGTACGAGGCTGCAGCAAAAAATATAACTGGCAGGCGTTCTTGAAGGTGCAAAATTTTCTGCGATCTCCGGAAAACCTCTCTGGGGTAGGAACTCGAGGTTCTGGGGGTGGCACCACTACTGCATGTGCAGATGCTGATGTTGTCGGAATGGAGGATCGGGATGCTGTGTAAATGACTCCACTCTCTGCTCAAGTTGGTGATAACCATCTTGCAGGCCCTGGGCTGCTTGGGTGAGGGTGGAAATTTGTTGGCACAAGGCTTCCAAGGGTGAGGCCCCCCTGTCGGACTCAATTCTTGGCTGGATCTTACTGTCACGTACCTTACAGCGGAGTCAGACTGTTGAGGGTGGCCTCTTGCACGGTTCTGGTCTCCACACCCCTGGAGGTGGTAACAGGGAGCGTGAAGACAGCGAAAGGGTGCAGGTGCCTGCAGGTGGAAGTTGAAGACCTGGAGATGCTGGGTCCTCACGGAGGAAGAGGTGTAGGTTGATCATGGAGGTAGACAGTGGAGGCTCAGCAGGTATACAGGAAACACTGCGCGTCTGGAACAAGCAAGGTCGGCAACTGGCAGGCAATGCGGTACAGGAACGAGAGGCAGGTGCGTAGTCAAGGACGAGCAAGGGTCTGGTAACCTGCTAGCAATGAGGTGCAAAATCAGGAAGCAAGCCAAAGTCAAAAGTCCAAACCGAGGTCAGTGGTAGTCCAGGAGATCAAAACAAGGAGTATCCAAAGGAATGGGTATCAGGAACAAGGTCACAGGAACAAGATCACAGGAACAACGGTCAGGTGTCTCAGGAGTAGCTGAAGACGATCCAGCACTGGTATCAAGTCAGGATGCTGTTTATATAGGGTGAGATGTGCCCGGATTGGTGGACGTGCGTGCGTGATTACGTACACACGTTCGGTTGGCGCGAGTGCGTCCACGTGTTCGTATTGGCGTGCATCCGTTCGTACCGGAACTCGCACGCCTCCGACGGGGACACCGCGCATGATCCTTAGGACGAAAGTGAGCTGCTGCCACATGGGGACGGATCTTCGCATGGTGAGCTCCCTGACAGGCGTGTACTAAACACCCTGAGCTGAAATTGTCTCTCCTCGCTGCCGGCGCTAGATTGGCCAAGCATGCTTGACCAATCCTGAGCCAGCAATGCACTGTGATGGCGTAGTGCATTGTGGGCCGTTCGCGCCACGCGAATATGGTGCGAACATTCCACAAAGTTCTGATTTTGCCGAAGAGCCGATGTTCGAGTCGAACATGCGTTTGACTCGAACACCAAGCTCATCCCTACTTGTGAGAGAAGGACTGTCCAACCTGAGTGATCATCCAGTTGCGAATGGCTATTCTCTGGATGCAGTCAAAGTAAGCAAGTTGTTCAACAAATTTGACTTTGACACTGAGAGTACCTGAATTTCCTTTCCAACCCTCTGATCCCAATTTAAGAGACCGTTTTATTGTCTACGTTTTTTGCAAATAAAATCCATTCAAGTGGATCGTTTGTCAGTCTCTAAGTTACTGAGCCATCTACCACAGGACATCCCTAGACGTATTACGAGGAAAACAGGAGGTAACGGTAAGCCCAAAACTAACCAGCAGCTCCTTCGGGGGTTAGTGCTACAACAATAAAACCTGGAAGCTGAAAACCTGGTTTATATGCAGAGCTGCACCAGATTTTGCAATCTCCAGTTTATTAAATCAACCACATAGTGACTGAGTGAGTATATACAGCATGTAATACTGTTTTTATGATGTGGGTTTAGTGACACTTAAATGAAATACACAAATATAAAAATGTTTCAGGCAATTACTAAAAATAGTTTTGCCAGAAGAGATATTTCTGGCACTCAGAAAAGTAGAAGACTCTGTGTGCTGGCGAGCTGGCAGCTGCTGTAAGACTGCCATTTATCATCAGTGATACTCCAATCCGTAGTGAAACTTGGATCATTTTTAGTCTGTATCATATTTAAAAAGGGTGTCTGACACCTTTGCAACATTAGAGAGCAAACAAGATATTCTCTCTAATTCTAAGGCGCTCTAATGACTATCATTAGCAGTCCAACAATGCTAATCACAGTCCAACAGTTTGTCCCATGTCCACTTCCTGATAAAACAGTTAGTGCACGTACGTAAAAGGTGTTTTTTGTTATGTGTACAATTTCCATTCACTGCAGGCTGAACAAAGCTAAGCACAAAAGTCAACATCAACTCCCACTGCATGCCCCGTATAAAAAATCAGAGTAGAATTCCACAGGTAAGCTGTTAAAGGCAGGCTGGCCATAGATTATGCTATTTTCTTTCCTTCAACCATGGAATGAAAGGAAAGAAACTTGCTTGATTCCCCCATCAACACTGATTGAATACAATGATAACTCCCAATGGCAGTGATCATATGAAAAAAAAAACAACAGGTCGGATAAATTGACTTCAGTACAACCAGCCTGCCCTTGGATGGATCTAAATTGGTAAATTCCCACTGAATCGGATGAATTCAATCCATCTATGGCCAGCTTAAGCCTTAAGCTATTCATAGATGGGTCTTTTTTTGATCACCTAGAGCAGTGTTTATCAACCCTGTCCTCAGGGCCCACTAACAGGCCAGGTTTAAAAGATAACTGAAATCAACACAGGTGATATAATTTGCTGCTTAGTGATTGCAGTATTCTAGTCTGCATCTCCCCAAGGTAATACATAAAACCTGGTATGTTAGTGGGCCCTGAGGACAGGGTTGATGACGACTGACCTAGAGAATCACCTAGGGAATCCTCCCTGCTGTGCTGTTGTTGTACACAGATTAGCACTGCAGCCGCTAATTGAATAAAATTTTTCCAACATCCTGGTCAACAAAGGTCAGCCGTTAGCTCTACTAGCGGGATGGATGGATGGAAATTTGTCCAGTCCTTGTTTAACCGGCTAAATTTTGGTCCATTTATGGCCAGCGTTAACTGGCATCTAGAGTGGGCATACTAAACACCCTTCAATATACCTCCAATTTTATAAGTCCAGTACATGCTTCCTTCATTAGTACCAAGCCCAGATGAAGGAGGACCCTTTAGAACCCTGAAATGTGTTAGCTTTTTATGATACAAGGGGGGTTATTTACTAAAGGAAAATCCAATTTGCACTACAAGTGCACTTAAAAGTGCACTGAAAGTGCACTTGGAAGTAAAGTCGCTGTAGATCCGAGGGGGACATGCACGGAAAATAAAAAACAGCATTTTAGCTTGCACATGATTGGATGATAAAATCAGCAGAGCTTCCAGTCATTTCAGATCTACCCCTTAGATTTAGAGCGACTGCACTTGAATGTGCACTCAGTGCAAAGTGGATTTGCCTTTCGTAAATAACCCCCAAGGTTTCTAAATTAAATATAGACTTTATATATTCTTCTGATGCTTTTCTCCTTGCACACCTAGTCCAAACTTGATTAGAACAGAAGTTTAGCCATCACTTCTGTAAGGGCTGCTGTGAGCAACATCATGCCAACCATCAGACTCATACACACATAAGATTGCACATTTCTCTGTGCATAGAGGCCTATCTAGAAAGGTGACTTTGTGTATGCGCAATAGCACACATGCATCAAAGAGTATCCTCGAACATGCAAGCACACCCCAGATATTGGGAGCCAAGAGGGCTATTTAAACTTGAGTTCTGTGTAGGCTGAGGCTCGTTGCTGAATAGTTTTTCAGTCTGTTTCCCTGTATTTTCTAAACTTGTGCTTGACCTTCGTTGTTGGCCTGGCCTCCATTTGACCTGGAGTTTCCCTTTCTGCTTAAGATTGCTGTTTACTTCCATTACCTCGGCCTGGACCTCTGACCAATAATCTACTGATTTAGTACTTTCCTGACTGCACTTTTCTAACACCTGCTTGTTCCTGACTTCATTTCGGCCCCCAGTTGGTTGCTTTACTGTTCACCTGCTACGACTCCTGCTTATGACCCAACTCCACTCGTAATTGAGCTTGGTGTATTCTCCATGCATTACCAGCTGACGCTGTACTCCTGCACATCTGATACCAGTGCCCCTAAGTCCCAGCCATCAAGTCCAACACCCAGGAACTTGTGCCCTTCGATTGCCCTTGCAGGCTCTGTGTTAACTTCCATGACTGCTTGGGTGAGAATTGTGTAAGAGACCACCCTCGCCATCTCAGGCTCCTCATACATGTATGTGACAGCTACCTAAGTGTAGCGGCCATAACCTTTTGCAGGGCAGCCTTAACTTTTGGGCTTACCAGTTACCTCCGCTTGGCTGGTTCTTCCACGTCTAGGGGTACCCAGAGTTAGTACCCAACAACTTTTGATGCTGACACCATAAAAGTCCTTTAGAAAAGGTTTTTATTTGCAGGGGTAACATCCAACAACACAGTCTCATATGGGAACAGAGGGCAAGGGTGAAGAAACTCAGGCACCTTGAACTGCTAATATCAGAAAGTCTCTAATGTCACCCAGAGAGTAGCCACTCGCAGCTGGGTGCTTCAAGGGTGAACAAATCTCTAGCCAGAGATTATGGCAGTCAGCACTTTGATCCAGAACTTGTGAAATCTTTGACCTTGAGTAACTGGTAACAGAAGTAATCAGGAACCTTTTTCCTCAGTACCTGGAACGTTCTTTGTCTCCTATGTAGTACTGGAAAAAGTGTGAATTTGTCAGTGTCCTTCATAACTCAGCAACCAGGCACTTCTCAGGATGCCAGCTTGTTGGCCCTTCTCCGAAGAGTCCTCCCCCAGTCGCTTACTTGAGCTGTGGTGCCCCTCCAAGCCGAGAGCACACCTGGACGCCTTGAATCCTTTGTCAGTTACTGTGCCTCGGACCAGCCGGTTCCGAGACTCAGGAACAGACAGATCCTTACCCCAGACCAGGTGGGTCTATTGGGGCTATCCAACTGAAGCATGTTGCGGAACGACGAACGCCCCCCATGACCGGACCCCTCGCGGGGCTACCCCAGTCCAGAATAAGTAACAGACCGCTAGGGCCTCAAGAACGAAAAATGGAACACGTGACTTAAACACCTTAAGTACCCTTCCCCAGAATCCTCAGCGGGGTCCCGGCGCACCCACTGATTGGCTCCGGGGAAGCTGATACCCAAAATGTCCAACCAGGCCTGGTTCTGAGCCTGTCATGTGCACCTCACTGTACACATGACCAGGCAGAACTCTAACACAGCCCAGCCAAACTGAAGTCAAAGTTAAGCCTACACAATAAACCCTCAGAACCCCTTTACTGTTCTGGGGCAATTTAGACAATGTCCTCATTGTCTAGGCAACAACCAGAGCAAAAATCCTATCCTAATTTTTTTTTTAAAACTATACAGTGCTTGAGTTTTTTTTTTTTCCATTGGGGAAAAAAGTGTTGAGTGTTGGGGAAGGGAAGGGAAGGGAAGGAAAACATTCAAACATTAACGTTTTCACAATAACACATTCAATGCTGTACATATACCATCCAGCTAACTGACTAAACCCACCCAATCTCTGATGAGTTTGACAGTCGATCTCGGTGCATCCTGAAAGAGAAACACAATACAAAAGACAACACTGTACACTATACATTTCATCTTGAAGAGTGAAATTCCACCATTTTCAATGGAACTTCCTTCTCCAAAGACACATGAAATTTCTCTCTAACATTTTCTAACGGCTGTGAAAGGGAAGTTCTTGCCTATTACCCTGAGGGGTTACCTTATGGGCGCGCTCCCTAGTCCAGCATTCGGCGTCCATAGATGCGTCATTGGATCCAATCAACAGCCAAGAACCCCCTAGCAGAGAAACGGCGCGTTTCCATGGGACAAGTTCGAGGGTTCAGGTAAGTAAAACGGTGGGGGGCACACTGACAGGTGTTTTTTCACCTTAATGCATAGGATGCATTAAGGTAAAAAAACACAAACCTTTACAACCCCTTTGAGTTTAAAGCTGACCATACACTTTTGAACAGATTTCTCCATCCATGCAATAGAACACAGATGGACTGATCCTTCTGTGGGCTGTTGTATTCTGATAGCTGGTGGCAGCTGTCAGAATACCCAAACAGCAGTTGCATCTGGTCAGACGCTTGGCTGACAGTTTTCCACCCATCTCCTTTGATTTTTGCAATCAGAAATGACGGGTGTGATGTGTCCAACAGGATCACTAACTGAGCAAACTTTAACTGCTTCATCACTAGCCAGAAGGAATTTCGAACAGTGTATGGCCATTGACCTACCAAATCTACTGCCTATGTCCCACTTGAGAGCTTTTCCCTAAGTAGACAGTGACAACATAACATGTAACCACCAATCAATATAGCTTTATTAAGGGGAGTAAAATAGGTACCCTTTGTCCTGAAAATGCCTTACCGATCAAGGAAGTCTGATAACTCAAATATAAGCAAAAGGCTTACCTCGGCTGATTATCAGAAATTCCTGGATCGTCTCAAACTCCTCGTTTTGGGATCTCAGGGTCACCTGTAAAGCCTCTCCTAGGCAAAGCTCACCACCTGAGTCGGACATTTTGTAGATAGGCAACTCCTAACCTCGTATTAATTAGTGGTTCCAAATAAAGAATAACTACTGCAGTAGGGAACAGACACAAAAGATACGCTCAGCATCTTTCCAAATAACTGTTCTGCTTTATTATGACGCAATTGAAGCTTTTTATACACATGATTATGTAGGTATCACATTAATATTACAATTGTACGTCTATGATAACAAGGGGCGTAACATAGGCAGGCTAATTCTAATCAGGACTCGAAAGAATGCAAACATGTACAGGAAACAATATTAGTGCCGTGTACATGGTGAGGGCAGTGTGCAATACATATAAAATAGAATACAATTATATAGAGAACTTACAAATTTCCATTACACATCCCATCTACTCAATGCTGCAGGAAGTGAGAACAAACTCTTCTTGTTGTTGGAAAGCCGCCCCTGACTTCCAGTTTGGTCACAAGAACAGGAAGTCAAGCAAAATCTTCAGAATAGGAACATAACAGCAATAAAAACCTAACTGAGGTTCTAACTGTTCCCACACTATCCAGCCTTTGCCTTGGCTCTACAGTATGCTTATTCTGGAGTTCTGCTTTAATCGCTGTCTGGATATTTATACAAGCAGTATTTATTTTTAGGAAAGGCAAGGATTCCCAATGTACTGTGGAGGTAGTTTCATAATAAAGCCATGCCCAGAATGCTTTAAAAGCATGCAAGACATGGCTTGTACTACCTGTACAAAGTAGGTGAGGTAGAACAGCTGCTTCAGCAAAAAGGAAAAAAAAAAAGACTTTGTAAAGCCTATAGATCCTTGTGTATACTAATTATATGAAAGTAAAAGTGTCCATGTTTGTCGTGGACGGGATCCAGCACTTTTATGTTTACTCTATGACTCACTCCAATATATCTTGGCAAACTGTGATCACTCTCTGCTCTCTAGAGAGATTATTATCTTAACACGATTTATGCTAATTCAAAGCGGCATGGGGAGAAACTTCATATAAGTTCACACTAACTCTGGGAGCAATAGAATTCGACTGTCCAAACCCTAAGGGGCTGTTCACATACATGGCAGTGAGACCAGACTCTCATGTGAAAACTCCGCTCGTGTCAATATTTAGAAACAACTGGATTTAAAGATAACGCTCAACAGTAAACACGTAGTATTAAAGTGGTTGTATACTCATTTTTTTAACTTTACTGTAAACTGTACGGTTTAGGAGATATTCCCCTCGGTATGCGCCTCTGACTGCAGCGGCGCATGTGCACAAGGGGATTCTCGGCTGAAAGTCCGGCATGCGCGGGAGTGACGATATCGTAGCTCCGGCCACTCACAGCGCCGGAGCCGCGATACCCGGAAGATCGGGCCAGATGTCGGGGCCTCGTTCTAAGGTAAGTATTTCATAATGAGCTAGTATGTGGTGCATACTAGCTCATTATGCCTTTTGCTTTGCAGGTGGTTAAAAAAAAAAAAAAAATGAGTGGGTTTACTACTGCTTTAAACCGGCCATAGACGGTTCGAATCGATTCGAACCATGTATGGGCAGGCTGAATCTATCCAAGTTGATCGATTAATCAAATTGAGTACAACCAGCCTGACAGATTTTACATGTGATTATTGCTAGCGGCCATTATAGCCGGTAGCAATAATAACTGTGTTTTCCCGACGGGGACAGCTTCCCCCCGCTAAGAGAACACAACGGCATTTTTTGTGTTGATGGGGAATCAAGCGAATTTCTGGTTGCAGTAAAGAAATTTGCAGCCTCTGTGGACAGCCTAATGCCGCGTACACACGAGAGGACTTATGTCCGGCAGACTTCCAAAGGAGTTCCGCCGGAGTTCCGCCGGAGTTCCGACGGAGTTCTGGCGGACTTTTCGACCGAACGGACTTGGACACACACCATCACACCAAACTCCGACGGAGTCGAACGTGATGACGTACGACTGGATTCGAATAAGGAAGTTCATAGCCAGTAGCCAATAGCTGCCCTAGCGTCGGTTTTAGTCCGTCGGAGTAGCATACACACGAGCGGATTTTTGGAAGGGGACCGGGTCCGGCGGAGTTCCGTCGGGAAAATTTGAAGCATGCTTCATTTCTAAAGTCCGTCAGACTTTTGCGAAGCTAAAGTCCGTTGCAGCCCACACACGATCGAATAGTCTGACGGACTCAGTCCGTCGGACTTTGGATGTTGAAAAGTCCGCTCGTGTGTACGGGGCATTAGGCTACGGCCGATAGGTATTTATTTATTTTCATTGAATGAATGAATGACTTAAATACTTGTATAGCGCACAATGCGAACTGAATCGCCTCTAGGCCTCATTGTGAACCTCAGGCGCATTTGTGCTGAGGATTAATGACCTCAGCTTACTTAAGTCGTTCCCAGTGGTGCTGTCAGGGACTTCATGTCAGCTGTCAGAGAGATTATGCTTATTTTCTTGCGTGTGCACATAAATGTGCACATGCACGCACAATGGCGTGCATGTGGACACACGGCACATCTACCACAGATACTGGTGCCAATGCATGAAACCTGTGGCCTGCTTGGGATCATTGCTGGAAGGTCTTTTCAGCTTGTATCTGTTGTTATCCTTGATCCTGAATCCTGCTTGAGTCTGTTGCTCGGTGTTGGTCTGTCCATTAAGGGTGCACGGGCACTGCCCTCTCTATCACACCACCCCCCTATATGTATCATGGATAGATTCATGCATAGCATGATTTTATCAATGGCCGCTGTAGCCACCCCCTATTCAGGGGACCAGCCCCTTTTAGGACACCAGGTGCCTGATTTACAGCAGCTGTGTGGTGTTTTTTTTTTTTTTGAGGCACCTGATTAGAGCCAGAGGCTATAATAGGCTTCAAAATAGGGTGGACTTAGAGTGCAGAGCATTGCGCTTGGAGCCCACCCAGGTGTGTTAGAAAAGCAAATGAATATTGGCTTTTCTAACACTAAACCGCCTCTCAGGAAGCACAGGTCTAATACCCGTGACCTGATTGGCTGAAAGGTCAGGCGCTTCAATTGGACATCTAGCAGGAAGAAAGAAGAGATGCATGAGAGACACAGCTCGCTGAATGAGAGACACAGCTCTCTGCCCATCCCACAGCTCTTTGCCATCACCCGCTGCCTGACCCGCCACCAAGATGGGGTAAGTTACATAGTAGGTGAGGTTGAAAAAAGACATAAGTCCATCAAGTCCAACCTATGTGTGTGATTATATGTCAGTATTACTTTTTATATCCCTGTATGTTGCGGTCGTTCAGGTGTTTATCTAATAGTTTCTTGAAACTATCAATGCCCCTCACTGAGACCACCGCCTGTGGAAGGGAATTCCACATCCTTGCTGCTCTTACACTAAAGAACCCTCTATGTAGTTTAAGGTTAAACTTCTTTTTTTCTAATTTTAATGAGTGGCCACGAGTCTTGTTAAACTCCCTTTTGCGAAAAAGCTTTATCCCTATTGTGGGGTCACCAGTATGGTATTTGTATATTGAAATCATATCCCCTCTCAAGCGTCTCTTTTCCAGAGAGAATAAATTCAGTGCTCGCAACCTTTCCTCATAACTAATATCCTCCAGACCCTTTATCAGCTTTGTTGCCCTTCTTTGTACTCACTCCATTTCCAGTACATCCTTCCTGAGGACTGGTGCCCAGAAATGGACAGCATATTCCAGGTGCTGCCAGACCAGAGTCTTGTAGAGCGAGATAATTATAGTTTTCTCTCTGGAGTTGATCCCCCTTTTAATGCATGGCAATATTCTGTTTGCTTTGTTAGCAGCAGCTTGCATGCCATTGCTGAGCCTATCATCTACTAGGAACCACAGGTCATTTTCCATCCTAGATTCCCCCAGAGGTTCTCCCTCGTCAGATGGCGAGTGGGCGGGGATGGGGGGGGGGGGTCACAGTGGCTGCATTTGATGGATACAGTGGCTGCATTTGATGGGCACAGTGGCTGCTTTTGATGGGCACAGTGGCTGCATTTGATGGCACAGTGGCTGCATTTGATGGCACAGTGGCTGCATTTGATGGTCATAGTGGCTGCATTTGATGGTCATAGTGGCTGCATTTGGTAGCACAGTGGCTACATTTGATGGGCACAGTGGCTGCATTTGATGGGCACAGTGGCTGCATTTGATGGGCACAGTGGCTGCATTTTGTGGGCGCAGTGGCTGAATTTGATGGCACAGTGGCTGCATTTGATAAGCACAGTGGCTGCATTTGGTAGCACAGTGGCTACAATTGATGGCACAGTGGCTGCATTTTATGGGCACAGTGGCTGCATTTGATGGGCACAGTAAGGCTGCAATTGGTAAAACCGCATCCAATTTGCATAGATGTGAACCCAGCCTTAGCTCCATCAGAAACTTACACACAAGTAAATTAGCTGGAGCTGAGATTCATCTCCTTTTCTCCCTCTCCCTTTTTCTCTGTTCTCACAGCTCAGTACAGGTTTTTAATTCGAGAGAAACATATAGTGTGAAAACAAATAATTTAGGGATTAAAGTGGAGGTCCGGGCGTTAAAAAAAAAAACAAACAAACACTGTAGCTGCTGACTTTTAATAAGGGCACTTACCTGTCCAGCGAGCCCGCCATGTCGGCCCCCCCCCCGAGGCCGATCCGTCCATCGGATCGGGTGCCGGCGTCGCCATTCTAACGGAAACAGGCAGTGGAGCCTTGCGGCTTAACTGCCCATTTCCTACTGCGCATGCGTGAGTCGCGCGACGCTTTGTGAATGCCCGGCTGTGTTCTGGGACATACACAGTTCCCAGAAGACAGCGTGACCCATTCCCCAGCAGACAATGCGAGGAGGAGAAGAATGAAGATCACCGCGGAGTAGGAAGTGGCAGATTAGGACAATCTGCCTAGCAACAGCCATTTCTGGTAAGTAGAAAAAAAAAATTAATTTTTCTTTTACATTTTTAGGAGCATCTTATGAATTTTTTTTTTTGTGAACTTGCTGCACATCTTCCCTGGCAAGTTGTACACTTGTAGATAACTTTCTAGCAAGTCTTATCTCTAGCAAGAGCAAATTTTCAGAGGTAAGTCCACAGCAAGAGCTCTGTAAATCTCAGCAAGAGCCCTGCAAGTCTATAGAAAGAGCCTCGCAAGTCTACAGCACGAGCCCCACAAGTCTACAGTACGAGCCCACAAGTCTACAGCATGAGCCCCGCAAATCTACAGCACGAGCTCCACAAGTCTACAGCACGAGCCCCACAAGTCTACAGCACGAGCTTGCAAGTCTACAGCACGAGCCCCACAAATCTACAGCACGAGCTCCACAAGTCTACAGCACGAGCCCCATAAGTCTACAGCACTAGCCCGCAAGTCTACAGCACGAGCCCGCAAGTCTACAGCACGAGCCCCGCAAATCTACAGCACGAGCCCCACAAGTCTACAGCACGAGCCCGCAAGTCTACAGCACGAGCCCGCAAGTCTACAGCACGAGCCTGCAAGTCTACAGCATGAGCCCCGCAAATCTACAGCACAAGCTCCACAAGTCTACAGCACGAGCCCCGCAAGTCTACAGCACGAGCCCCACAAGTCTACAGCACGAGCCCGCAAGTCTACAGCACGAGCCCGGAAGTCTACATTATGAGCCTGCAAGTCTACAGCATGAGCCCCACAAGTCTACAGCACGAGCCCGCACGTCTACAGCACAAGCCCCACAAGTCTACAGCATGAGATCGCAAGTCTACAGCACAAGCCCCACATGTCTACAGCATGAGACCGCAAGTCTACAGCACAAGCCCCACAAGTCTACATCACAAGCCCCACAAGTCTACAGCACGAGCCCGCAAGTCTACAGCACAAGCCCCACAAGTCTACAGCATGAGACCGCAAGTCTACAGCACAAGCCCCACAAGTCTACAGCATGAGACCGCAAGTCTACAGAATCAGCCCCACAAGTCTACAGCATGAGCCCCACAAGTCTACAGCATGAGCCCCACAAGTCTACAGCATGAGCCCCACAAGTCTACAGCATGAGCCCCACAAGTCTACAGCAGGAGTCCCACAAGTCTACAGCAGGAGTCCCACAAGTCTACAGCAGGAGTCCCACAAGTCTACAGCACGAGCCCGCAAGTCTACAGCACAAGCCCCACAAGTCTACAGCACAAGCCCCACAAGTCTACAGCACAAGCCCCACAAGTCTACAGCATGAGCCCGCAAGTCTACAGCACAAGCCCCACAAGTCTACAGCATGAGACCGCAAGTCTACAGCACAAGCCCCACAAGTCTACAGCATGAGCCCCACAAGTCTACAGCATGAGCCCCACAAGTCTACAGCAGGAGTCCCACAAGTCTACAGCAGGAGTCCCAAAAGTCTACAGCACAAGCCCCAAAAGTCTACAGCACGAACCCCAAAAGTCTACAGCACGAACCCCAAAAGTCTACAGCACGAGCCCCACAAGTCTACAGCATGGGCCTGCAAGTCTACAGCACGAGCCCCACAAGTCTACAGCATGAGCTCCACAAGTCTACAGCACGAGCCCCGCAAGTCTATAACCAGAGTTATGCAAGTCTCCATTTTTGGCAAGAAAAAAGAAGCAAGCAGTGCAAATCTATAATCCCACATTCTGTTGATAAGGAACCCCTAATCCCTTACTGTACAAGTGTGAAATACATTCAATCCATTGCATAAAAGAATTAATCCATCATACAAAAAAATTTTGTTTTTCTATGAAAAAAAAATTTAAGTACAAATGCTGTTAAAAAAAAGTGCAAAAGAAAAAATGGTGTGCTGACACAGAGAACAAAAAGTCCTTGGTACAAGAAAATATTGTTCATTAGTAAAGTGCATGCTTTAAAAATGTATATATGTTCAAAATATTTGCAGTCCATTTTGCAATTCCAGGAAAAATCCAAGATTATTATTATCACTTTCTTGGATTTTTCCTGGGATTGCAAAATGGACTGCAAATATTTAGATTTTTTGATGCATGCACTTTACTAATGAATAATATTTTCTTGCACTAAGCACTTTTTGTTCACTGTGTCAGCACGCCATTTTTTCTTTTGCACTTTTTTTTTTTTTTAACAGCATTTGCACTTGGTTTGTTTCATGGAAACAAATAATTTTTGTATGATAGATGAATTATTTTATGCAATGACACAGCGTTTATCATTAGACATGATTGTTGGATTGAATGCATTTCACACGTGTGTACAGGAAGGGATTAGGTTAATAGCAGTGGGTTCACTATCACCAGATTGTGGGATTATAGATTTGCGTTGCTTGCATATTTTTTCTTGCCAATTAACTGGTGATCATAGGCATGCACAGCGGGTGTGCCAGGTGTATTATTATTCAGGATTTATATAGCGCCAACAGTTTGCGCAAGGCTTTACGACATGAGTGCAATTACAATACAATCCAATACAGGAGGAATCAGAGGGCCTTGCTCATTAGAGTTTATAATCTAGAAGATTTGTGCACCAGTTTTAGTAAATCTTCCCCTAGTATAATGGAAGTTGCCACTGCCTGTCAGTTTTTCAGGTGGACTTGATCGGACGCTCCATTTACTCCTATGGAGCGGTGGATGTCAGTGGTGACAAATCCGCTGGCATCTGGCGATATCCGATCCTGCCTGCAAAATCCAGATGGATGGTGGTCCTATTTTCCATCCGTCTTGGCAGATCGGATATGACCAGATATGATTGGGTAAAAAACAGACGGGGGTCCGTTTTAACCCGATCAGCCCATAGAGGAGAGCGGGACTGGGTCCATCTTCACCCTGCACAGTGAGCAAAGATGGACCTGTCATCTGCCTGCTCAGCAGGGTTTTATGTCCCGTACACACGAGCGGAATATCCGTCCAAAAAATCTTGGATGGTTTTTCCGATGGAATTCCGCTAAAGCTTGGCTTGCATACACACGGTCACACAAAAGTTCTCTGAACTTTGGACCATCAAGAATGCAGTGACGTACAACACTATGTCGAGTCGAGAAAATGAAGTTCAATGCTTCCAAGCATGCATTGAATTGTTTCCGAGCATGCGTAGGAATTGTGCATGTCGGAATTGCTACAGACGATCAGAACTTCCGATCGGAATTTCTGTTCGGAACTTTTTACGACCGAAAAATAGAGAACTTGCTCTTAATCTTTTGCTGGCAGGAATTCCACCAGCAAAAGTCTGATTGAGCATACACATGGTCGCATTTTACGACCAAAAGCTCTCATCGGTCTTTTGCTGGCCGAATTTCCGATCGTGTGTACGTGGCATTAGCGGAGCGACCCCCCACTAAGGAAGTGGAGTCCATCCAACGGAGGCGTCCCATGTGAAAGGACCCTTACAAGCTACATGCCAGTCGATTGGCTTGCTTGGAGTAAATCAGAATAGGAGCTTTATTAGCCTGTGGTTAGCATGCAGCTTGTGAGTCAGACATAGACAACCTCCATCAGAAAAATACTTAACTTGATGACAGATTCTATGGTTATAAAAAGTCTGTAAAACATTGCACCGTCACTAGAGTTTTTATATGCTGACTGATTTGTACTTTAACATATATAATTGATGCACACAAATTTTGTAATTAATGGTTAATAGAAATTACCTTTCTAGTTAACCCTTTCCCTCTCCCAGTGGTCCTTTGATTGGTGGGTGGACTTCCTGATCAGGTGAACACTGTGATTGGCTGTCACAGTGGTCATACCCTGTTTCCCCTAAAATAAGACCTAGTGTGATTGTCGGTGATAGCTGCAATAAAAGCCCTACCCCCCAAATAAGCCCTAGTTAAAGTCCTTGTAGGTCTTCTTTTCAGAGTAGGGCTTATTTTTGAGGAAACAGAGTAGGGCTTATTTGGGTGGTAGGGCTTATATTGCAGCCAACACCGACAATCACACTAGGTCTTATTTTAGGGGAAACAGGGTATGATCGGAAACCTGTCCTCCTGACTGCCATACATAAACAGAGACTAGGACCTGTTTGTGCCACTAACAACTATGTGGTGATTCCTTCCAAGGACACCATTGATGGGGCACAATTCCTTCCAATGACAACAATGAGGCCCAATGACACCCATTTCATCCACCGATAACAGCGAAGGGTCACAATTCCTCCCAATGACACCACAATCAGGCCCAATGACACCCATTTCATCCACTGACACCAACGATGGGACACAGTTCCTTCTAATGACACCAACGAGACCCAATGACATCATTGATGGGGCGCAATTCCTGCCAATGACACCAACATTGAGGCCCAATGACACCATTGATGGGGCGTAATTCCTCCCAATGACACCATGGATGGGGCACAGTTCCTCTCACTGATGCCAAAGATGGGGCATTGTTTACTCCCACTGATCCTGGGACATTTTCTACTCCTGATAGCCATGGTCTGGCCCTCCTAAAGTCTGAAGGACAGTAAACTGGCTCTTTGTTTCTTTGTTTAGAAACCCCTGGTCTACACTGAGATACAAGTCAGATTTCCGGCATTCCCTGCAACTAAAATTAAATTTTTGGTGAGATACTCCCAGTAGGAAATCACGTCTAAAGGGATGAAGACCCTGCAATTATGCTCATTGGAGCCCTGCAGGTGCAGCAGCTGATTTATAATTATGAAACCACTCCCATTAGATTCACTTACCACATGGACACAAACAAACACAGGGTTTTCTTCAGAACAACAAAAGGTAGGAATCTGCAACAAAATTTGTTAAAATCCTTGTAATGTACATAGATCACCCAGAGGCGAATGTTTTTTTCTCAACAAAAGTTGAGTTACTCTTTAAAGTGGTGCTGCAACCCAAAAAAAATAGCTAAAAAAAATAATAATTGGAAAAAAAATTTTTACGCACCTCTAAATGCCTGTTGCTAGGTGGTCCCTCGTAGTCTGCCTTCTTTGATGCCCGGGCTGGTGACATCACTTCCCCTTGCATCGCACAGTCATCTGGGACCTGTCACGTGTCCCAGATGACTGTGCGGTGTATCACGGCGCCTGGCACCGCTCACGCATGCACGGTGGGTGCCCGGCTATGAAGCCACAGCCGGGTGCCCACAGTAAGAATGCCGGTGATGCGAGCGGAGCGGGGAACGAGCATCGCTGGACCCTGGGACAGGTAAGTGTCCGATTATTAAAAGTCAGCAGTTGCAGTATTTGTAGCTGCTGACTTTTTTTTTTTTTTTTTTTTTTTAGGGGGCACCCCACTTTAAGTAAGAGGGCCATATTACACCTGTCTAACTGATTTCTGGAATGGGCAGAGAGATATACTCACCAGGCACTACAGCGTTGCTCCCTCATTGGCTGGATAAGCAAGGTGTCGCTGCCTGGTTGGTATAGAAGATTCTACATTAGAGGGTAACCCCTCGCTCATCCAGCCAAAGAGGGACTGGTGGCGTGGAAGCAGGTATTTCTCCCCCATATCTAGAGATCCTGTCAATGGTGAGTTGTTTCAAATGTGACATGGTCCTTACAATCCTACATAGCTTATAGACTTCCACAGTATACATATCACCCGTTCATTTTACTGTCCATGTAAGGAAACTAAGAAAAAAAAAGCTAATTATATAAATAGGGTGGCTGCTGTCTCACAGCTCAACTATTCTGATCGTAAAACAATGACACTGGGGGATTCGGCCCCATCCCTACTCTTATCTTCTTCTATATTTGGATGAGTCACTTTGGGGAGCGGCTACAGAAAAAAAAATACATTTAATGGGTATATCTTTTAAACTTTGTGGACATTAAACCAATTCATAGTCATCTTCTGAATTTTTTTTTAAATTTTTAATATTTTACAAATGTGATGTATAGGTTGCTTTTAGTTATCTCTTTCTTAGACACAGACTCATATTTTAGCCCTAATTCCCATAACCCCCTTCTGCACTTACAAGAATCATTTTACGGTAAGATTCTGCTGATTTGTAGAAATCCTCCCACCCACAGGCCACGCTTATCTTTTGCCTTTCAGTTTTAGGTAGTCTCTGGTGGACTGAATCATCTGTTGGTTTCTTTTATCCCATGTGCTGGTCCTATACACGGCCATTTAGTAGCATTTTTAATTACTGTTAACAGGGCCGTATTTAATACTGATTGAACCCTGGGAAAACATTTTCTGGGGCCCCCTTATTAACTAGCTGCAGGCAGTGTGGGCTCAATGGGGCAGCTGCTTTAGGCCCCCACAACAATGACTGGGCCCGGGGCAGCTGCCCCTTTTGCCCTGTGTTAAAGGTGGCCCTGACTCTAATGCCTTGTACACACGGTCGGACATTCCGCTCACAAAATTCGTCTGATTTTTTCTGGCAGATTTTGTCCTAAACTGGTGTTGCATACACACGGTCGGACAAAGTTGTCGGAAAATCCGATAGTTTGGAACGTGATGACGTTTGTTCATTCCGACGGGACTACGTTGAGGCTAGTAGCCAATAGCTTTGGTCTCGTAATTTTATCTGAGCATGCGTGGCACTTTGTCCGATCGGAATATCAATGGCGGAAATTCGGCCAGCTAAATTCCGATGGAACATACACACGGTCCCATTTTCCGATGAAAAGCTCTCATCGGTCTTTTTCTGTCCGGAATTCCGATCGTGTGTACGCGGCATTACTGACTAAGAAAGGTAGTGGTGCGCGGCATTACTGACACTTTGTGGAAACTGACTAACTGCCACTGACATTTCCAGTGACACTAATACAGTGATCAGTAAAAATACTACACTATACACTGTCACTGTACTAATGAAACTGGCTGTGAAGGGGTTAACATCTAAGGGAAATCAAGGCATTAATTGTGTGCCTAACAATGTGTAAGGTGTGTAAAATGTGCTGCTTTTTACTACAGATCGATTCATTTTTTTTCTCCCTGCTTTCCAGGGAATAGAAAGAAAGTGATTTTTCCCTCTGTAGTGAGCCCCATGTTGACAATCAACACAGGGCTCTGGACTGTGATTAGACACAGCCAATCAGCAGGTCCCAGCCATGAATCATTGGCCGGGATCTGCTGACAAACTCACGGTGAAGTAGGCAGGCGGGGGCGAACACGAGCCCGCGAAGCCCAGGAACAGGCAGCGATGTACAAGTACAGGCTGTAGAAGCCACCCCATTGCTGTACATGTGCCGCGATGGGTCAGCAAGTAGATAAAAATCAAGAAAGATCAAAACTGGTTGTGTTTCCTTTGCTTTGATCCGCTTTCTTGTTTCTTCAAATGACAGCTGGTTAAAAGAGGCAAAAATGTAAGAGCGCTAACTAGACAAGCGTTTCTCAACCTTTTTCCTTTTTAAAAGTAGGCACCCCAGTCTAAAATGTAAGAAAAATAAACTACTTAAAGTGGAGTTCCACCCGCCAATTTTTTTTTAAGTCAGCAGCTACAATCACTGTAGCTGCTGACTTTTAATAAGGACACTTACCTTTCCAGGGAGCCCGTAATGTCGCCCCCCCCCCCCAAAATCGATCAGTCCACTGGATTGGGTGCAGGTGCCGCCATTCTAACTAAGGTAAACCGGCAGTGGAGCCTTTGCGGCTTCCCTGCTCATTTCCTACTGTGCATGCTCGAGTCACGCGGCACTTTGTCAATGGCCAGCCTGTCTTCTGCTGGGACACACACAGGTCCCAGAAGACAGCGGTGGGCTCCCCATATCCAAAAACGAGGTGTGGAGAGGTGGTCTTCCTTTTAAGACCACCTCTCAAAAGTGGGTGGAACTCCGCTTTAACATCAATGGGAAACCTGAGCCTTGGACTATACACCCAACAACCTTAATGAAATAACTTCATATCAGAAGTTTCCTTCTTTTGCATCTGAGGACCCCCATTATATCAGAGACCTCTCTTTATGTCAGAGGTGTTCATTATGCATGGGAGCCCCCCTTCACAGAGTCAACTCATCACATCAGAGTCCACCCATTACCGAGCCCCTGTCAGAAACCATGAAATCAGACCATGACAGAAGTACAGTTAAATCACACTTGTTTAATAATAAAAGTAAAAAGAACAAACATAGTCAAAACATAGCCAAAGTTCAGTAACCGGAACGGATAGTCAGCCAGGCCAGAAGTCAGGGATCAACGTAGTGGAACAGCAAGCAGGATCTGGAGCCAGAAGAGATGTCAGAAAAGCAAGTCTTTAAACAGGACCGTAGGCGATGGTTTCTTGTGATGTTGACCAAGGTGAAGGCAGACATCCACTGGGCTGAACGGCTTAAGTAGGCGGGACTGACGAGCAGGATATCATCAACAGCTGAGTAACTGTGGAGAGATAGGAGCTGCCAATTAGCAAACAGCTGAGCAGCCAGCTCAGAGAAGGAAGGGCCGAGCCTAGCCCTGACAGCCCCCTCATGACATTAAAACGGTGGTTGCCAATCTGTGGCCCAGGGGCAGACTGTGGCCCTTGGGGCATTATTCCTCCGACTAATATAAGATACTACTCCTTCCATTGACACCAACAAGGGAGATAATTCCTGCCACTGACATCAGTAATGGGGAATTATTCCTCCCCCTGATACCAAAAATGGGACACTGGTCATTCCCTGTTGACAGACTATTTCTACTCCCGCTGGCCACAGTCTGAAGGGCAGTAAACTAACCCTGTGTTTAGAAAATTTGGAGACCCCTGCATTAGAGTATCCCCATCATAGAATCGCCTCATCACATCAGAGTCCTCCCAACACAGAGCCCACATTTCAATACCCCCATCACGGAGTCCCCTTTTCCCATCAGACCTCTATCCAAAAGTCACCCTGGCTGAGAAATGCTGAGGTTGGGTGCATCCAGATTAAATTAATTGTAAAGGAAAATTTTTAGTTAAAAAAAACCCCAAAAAACAAACATGTTATACTTACCTGCTCTGTGCAATGGTTTTACACAGAGCAGCCCCGATCCTCTTCTTCTCAGGTCCCCCACTGGGGCTCTGGGTCCCTCTCCCTTGTCGAGTGCCCTCATAGCAAGCCGCTAAAATCGTGGTCTCAGTTGACCACAGAGAGGATCAAAATTTATCACACAGTTTTGAAATCTGAATGTTTCTGGCGATTTTTTGAAAATGTATTTGCAATTCCTGGTGGATGGAAAATGTTTGAAATTAACAGAAAATTGCCAAATGTATGGTCAGCTTTAGAGACTGCTATGAGATTTAAGCTGTTTGTACCTCCCTCTTCTCCCACAAAGATGTAATATAGAGGGAAATGTACAAGCTGAACGCAAAGCAAACAGGTAACGACATACACTATATTACCAAAGTATTGGGATTCCTGCCTTTAAACGCACATGAAGGCTGTCCACAAGGTTTAGGAGTGTGTCTATGGGAATGGTTGACCATTCTTCCAGAAGTGCATTTGTGAGGTCAGGAACTGATGTTGGACGAGAAGGCCTAGCTTGGAGTCTCTGCCCTAATTCATCCCAAAGGTGTTCTAACTGGTTGAGGTCAGGACTCTGTGCAGGCCAGTCAAGTTCCTCCACCCCAAACTCGCTCATCAATGTCTTTATGGACCTTGCTTTGTGCACTGGTCCAAATCATTGGCTGCAAGTGCTGACCGGTATGTTCTGGCGGGGGGTATTCCCTTGTCAGAACACAATAGCTCAGTGCAGTGACCACTGTACTAGCCTCGCATGGTTGGCTCCTCCTGAGCTCTTCAGTTTTTTTTTCGTTCAGTGTGTATCAGGCTTTAGAGAAGGTGTATAACCTGTTAAAATTAGCTTGAAGTTGAGTTTTCAACATCTCCCTTAAAGCGGAGTTCCACCCTAAAGTGGAACTTCCGCTCATCGGAATCCCCCCCCCCCCCTCCGGTGCCACAATCGGCACCTTTCGGGGGGGAGGGGGGTGCAGATACCTGTATAATACAGGTATCTGCACCCACATCTGGGAATAGCTAGCCGCAGATGTACGCCTCCCCTGTTGTGTTCTGGGAAATACACAGTTCCGAGAACACAACGGGGACCAGTGAAGACGCACAGCGAGACTGGCGCATGTGCAGTAGAGTACCGGGCAGTGAAGCGCAACACTTCACTTCCTGAATCCCTGACCGTGGATGTTGGCGGGGGGCAGCCGAGAGACGAACGATTGCTCGTCATCTGCTGCCAACATAGCGGGCACCCTGGACACTTACCTGAAGTCAGCAGCTGCAGTATTTGTAGCTGCTGACTTTTAATAACTTTTAATAATTTTATAATTATAATTTTAAGGTGGCCCTCCTCTTTAAAGCAACAGCCAGTGCTGTTGTGATCTTGGTTCTTTTGTACCACATGAGATGGTGCGCATAATGTGGGAAGGGCCACCATGTTAGGTTAAGGTGGATGGTAGGGGGCTTTAAAACTGCGTATCAACCACCTATTTTTACTGCCCCCCTGGCCACATTTGTAAAGGAGGCCTAACAGCTCCAACACACAAGAATAATATGGATGCTGTGAGCCCACCCTGGTATAGGAGGGGGTTGTCATCCATTATAAATTATTAGCTCTTGTGACTCAGCTGACCAAGGCCAATTTTCGGCCAAAAGTTTACGATTTGCTGCATGGTAGTGACATCCATAATAAGCATCAGCAACAGGATGATATTCCAATACAGACATCTATTCAGCCAGAGCTTAGAATCTAATTTGGATCACCCCAATCGTAAATTTCAACAGTTTTTCTTTTTTGCACATTACTCCCTTGTTTTAGTCTTATACAACACAGATCATTTGTAAGTTATATAAGATATGTCATTTATGTCTTATATAATTCCAGACAGGAAGAGTTCAGGACTCTACTGATACTTTAAAGTGTCGTAAATGGACATCCGAAGATATACAGTATCTCACAAATGTGAGTACACCCCTCACATTGTTGTAAATATTTTATTCTATCTCTTCATGTGACAACACTGAAGAAATGACACTTTGCTACAATGTAAAGTAGTGAGTGTACAGCTTGCATAACAGCAGGGCTTTTTTTTCAGTGGGAACTAAGGGGAACTCAGTTCCACCACCTCTGGTTCAGGTCTTCTGCTCCCTGCTCACCACTATCACTTGGTAACACTGAAGTAGCTCCCACCACAGGTCATATCTCCTGCGCAGATCGCACTGAGTGACAGACAGGAAGAAGGGAGATACAGAACAGGTGCCCAGGGTTCAGTGCAGTTATGGGCAGGAGAGGGTGCGTTGTAGGCTGCACCCTCTGTGGTCTCCATTTTTTCCCTGGTGACCAGTTGTTGATGCTCCTACTGCATGATCTCCCTTGCAAGTGACTGTGGTATAGTATAGTATGCTGGGAGGTACAATAGCCAGATAGGTGTTTCAGCTTAATATTGCAACAAAGGTAAGACATATGACAGATGGTAGAGCTTTTAAGGAGGGGGGAGGTGAGGGCAGTGGAGGGAGGGGGTTGTATGCAGAGGGAAGAGCTACTATTTGATGCCATTTGGCAGGTATGTGTGTGTGGTGGGCATAGTTGAGTTCCTGGAACCTATCCTCTGAGAAAAAAAACCCTGTATAACAGTGGAAATTTGCTGTCCCCTCAAAATAACTCAACACACAGCCATTAATGTCTAAACCGCTGGCAACAAAAGTGAGTACACCCCTAAGTGAAAATGTCCAAATTGGGCCCAAAGTGTCAATATTTTGTGTGGCCACCATTATTTTCCAGCACTGCCTTAAAGTGGTTGTAAACCCTTACAACACACTTTGACCTACAGGTAAGCCTAGATTAAGGCTTACCTGTAGGTCCAAGAAATATCTCCTAAACCTACACGTAGACAGTGGCGCGCAGGCACACTGAGCGCGGCACCCATCAACGGCGATATGGCACGCGTGGCGGCTCCCATGTGCATGCGTGAGAGTGACGTCACGCGGCTTCGCCGAATGACAGCTTCGGAGTGTCGAGACCCACCGAGAAGATGGATGCGCCGGACTACAGGGGACAGTGGTGACTTCGCTGTCTCCTGTGTCAGGTAAGTGACACATAATGGACTACTATGCGATGCATAGTAGTCCATTATGCTTTACCTTTGCAGGGAATGAAAGAGGAAGTAAACCCATCATATGACGTCCTCCCAGAATTTCGCTCTCGTGCGCCCCCTGGGGTGCGCTCTCGAGAGCATCCGTGACCGCCGGGTCCACAGGCCGTTTACCACGTGTTCGCTCCGTCAAATGACGGATCGATCACTTGTAAACAAACCGGTGTCATGTTATGACGCCGGTTCCTCCCTCCCCTCTCTGTACCGATTGGTACAGCGGAGGGGGACAGATGGGTGTCAGCAGCACTGTGGGCTGGATCTGCAGTGCCCACAGTGCTGCTCACCTACAATTACCCCTCAATTCCCTGCCAATACTCTGCAATACCCTGCCAATACTCTGCAATACCCTGCCAATACTCTACAATGCCCTGCAATACTTTGCAATACCCTGACAATACCCTGACAATACTCTGCAATACTCTGCCAATACCCTGCCAATACTCTGCAATACCCTGCCAATACTCTGCAATACCCTGCCAATACTCTGCAATACCCTGCCAATACTCTGCAATGCCCTGCCAATACTCTGCAATGCCCTGCCATACCCTTACAATACTCTGCAATGCCCTGCAATACCCTTACAATACTCTGCAATGCCCTGACAATACTCTGCAATGCCCTGACAATACTCTGCAACGCCCTGACAATACTCTGCAACGCCCTGACAATACTCTGCAACGCCCTGACAATACTCTGCAACGCCCTGACAATACTCTGCGATGCCCTGCCAATACTCTGTAATACCCAGCAATGCCCTGCCAATATTCTGCAATACCCAGCAACAATCTGCAATACCCAGCAATACTCTGCAATAGCCTGCAATACCCTGCCAATACTCTGCTATAAATTGCCATACCCAGCAATACTCGGCGATACCCTGCAATACCCAGCCATACTCTGCAATACCCAGCCATACCCAGTGATACTCTGCAATACCCAGCCACACGCGGCCATGCTCAGCCATACTCGGTGATACCCTGCAATACCCAGCCATACTCGGTGGTACCCTGCAATACTCGGCCATACACAGCCATGCTCATTCATGCTTTGCTTTACTCAGCCTCTGTCTGTGGCCAGGCTGTGGAAGTCTCACACATGTGGTATCGCCGTACTCAGGAGGAGTAGAAGAATCTATTTTGGGGTGTCATTTTTGGTATGTACATACTATGTGTTATAAATATTGTATAAATGGACAACTTTGTGTTAAAGAAAAAAAATGCATTTTAACCACTTCCCGCCCGCCGGCTGTCATATGACGTCCTTGACTTTGTGCGGGATATCTGAATGATAGGTGCAGCTACAGGCATCATTCAGATATCGGATTTTTCAGCCGGCGATTCCCTACACCATAAGAATGATCATTGCAGCTGTTCCGCTGGTTGATCGTTCTTACAGTAGGCGAGAGTGGACGCTCCCCCCCCCCCCCCCCCGCCATCCTCTGGTGCTTCTACCAACTCGCCAATACGATCAAAGCCAGAATTTTTTATTTATTTGTTTTATTTCAGGCTTCCCAGCCTAGAGGTGAGATGTGGGGTGTTATTGACCCCATATCTCACTGTAAAGAGGACCTGTCATGCCATATTCCTATTACAAGGGATGTTTACATTCCTTGTAATAGGAATAAAAGTGATCAAAAAAATTATTTTTGGGGAAAAAAGTGTCAAACTAAAATAAATAAAGTAAAATGAACAATAAAAAAAAAAAAGTAAAGCGCCCCTGTCCCCATGTGCTCGCATGCAGAAGGGAACGCATACGTAAGTCCCGCCCACATATGAAAACGGTGTTCAAACCACACATGTGAGGTATCGCTGTGAACGTTAGAGCGAGAGCAATAATTCTAGCCCTAGACCTCCTCTGTAACACAAAACATGTAACCAGTAAAAAAATTGAAAGCATCGCCTATGGGGATTTTCAGGTAGCGACGTTTGGCGCCATTCCACGAGCATGTGCAATTTTGAAAGGTGACATGTTAGGTATCTATTTACTCAGCATAACTTCATCTTTCATATTATGGAAAAACATTGGGCTAAGTTACCGTTTTTTTTTTTTTAAGCACAAAACAGTTTTTTTCACCAAAAAAACGCGTTTGAAAAATTGCTGCGCAAATACCGTACAAGATAAAAAGTTGCAACGACCACCATTGTATTCTCCAGGGTCTTTGCTAAAAAACATATATCATGTTTTGGGATTCTATGTAATTTTCTAGCAAATAAATGATGATTTTTACATGTAGGAGAGAAATGTCAGAATTATCCTGGGTGCTCCAGAACGCCTGATGGCGCTCCCTGCATGTTGGGCCTCTGTATGTGGCCACGCTGTGTAAAAGTCTCACACATGTGGTATTGCCATACTCAGGAGTAATAGCAGAATGTGTTTTGGGGTGTAATTTGTGGTATGCATATGCTGTGTGTGAGAAATAAACTGATAATATGACAATTTTGTGGGAAAAAAATAGGAAAAAAAAATCTTGATTTTGCAAAGAATTGTGGGAAAAAATGACAACTTCAAAAAACTCATCAGGCCTCTTACTAAATACCTTGGAATGTCTTCTTTCCAAAAAGGGGTAATTTGGGGGGTATTTGTACTTTTCTGGCATGTTAGGGTCTCAAGAAATGAGATAGGCCATCAGTCCTTCAGGTGTGATCAATTTTCAGATATTGGCACCATAGCTTGTGGACTCTATAACTTTCACAAAGACCAAATAATATCCACCAATTTGTACTTATTTTTACCAAAGATATGTAGTGGTATAAACTTTGGCCAAAATTTATGAAGAAAAAGGACTAATCTACTAAATGTTATAACAGAAACAAAGAAAAATGATTTTTCTTTTACAGAATTTTCGGTCTTTTTTCTTTTATAGCACAAAAAATAAAAAACCCAGCAGTGATTAAATAGTACCAAAAGAAAACTCTATTTGTGTGAAAAACAGGACAAAATGTCATGTGGGTACAGTGTTGCATGACTGAGTAATTGTCATTCAAAATGAGAGAGCACCGAAAGTTGAAAATAGGTGATAGAGCAGTTAACGCTCAAGCAAACAAAGTTAAACAAAATGATAGAAGATTAGTGCAGCGCTAAACATTATGTACACAAGTGTAAATACAAGTGTGATACAGCACATAAAACAGCACTGCACAATGTGATAAAATTTACATAAAAGTGCAAAACAATATATGAAAAAAGTGGACAAAGTGAAGGACTTGGTTCACATTGAAAAAATTAACTTCAGTGTGTCCTATATTGGAAATAGTCCGCATAAGCCCAAATGTGCAGGTGAATGTTCCTGTAGGATAATGCCAAACACAAAGAGAAATCTGGGAAAAGCGATGCCAACAATGGAGGCTAGGACTAGTTGTCTGAAATCACATCAACATCGACCAATCAAGAAAAAAGGTGGGTACTCTTACCGGTATAGTTGGACACACATGTCATATGACAGTGGGTCATAAAGGCTTGCAATCACGATCTAAAGCCGTGTGGGAGCAGTGGTTAGATGGATCCTTACAGAAGGTCCTCGACACTGTATCCGCAAGCTCCAAGGAGGAAATATTCCAAGATGGCCGTATCTGGGACCAGTTAATTTGTTGTCCTCCAAAGCTCAGGTTGGGATATAAAAAAGGAACAGAGGGGCTCCAAATGGTGCAGGTCAAAAAACACTCATAGGTTTATTGCAATATGGCATAAATAAAATGACACACCAAAAAATATCCATAAAAAGTGATCAGGAACGATTGTAAAACAATAGTAAAAGCAATGTGGGTTACAAGAAAGCTGCCTGAAACATGTTTCGACTCTAGAGGTCTTCAACAGGTCAGACCATGCATACACACGGTCACACCAAAGTCCGACCGCCAAGAACGCGGTGACGTACAACACGTACGACGGGACTAGAAAAAGGAAGTTCAATACCAAGTAGCCAATAGCTTCCATCTCCTAGTTGAATCTGAGCATGCGTGAGTTTTTGCGTGTTGGAATTGCATACACACGATCGGAATGTTCCGTCCGAAAAATTGAGAACATGCTCTCAAATTTTTGCTGGTGGGAATTTGGCCAGCTAAATTGTGATGAAGCATACACACGGTCGCATTTTCTGATGAAAAGCTCTCATCGATCTTTTGCTGGCCGAAATTCTGATCTGGTGTAGCTGTGCATAGTAGCCAATCAGCTTCCAGATTTTATTGTCAAAGCTTAAGCCCTAATTCACATTGGAGCGACTTGTCATGTTATTTGACAGGTCAAATTGCATGACAAGCCGCATCCTATTGCCGGCAACTGCACTGTTCAAATCGGTGCGATGTCGACTTTTACAGTGCCGCATCTATTTGTAAAAGTAGTACATGCACTACTTTTGGCGATTCTGGGTGGGACTTGATTAGACATCTGTGCATGAAGCCACACAGATATCTTCAAAGTTGCACCCGAAGTTGCACTGAGAAGCGGCTTTGATTTCAGATGAAGTCACATGATTTCAAAGCCGCAGTCAATGTGAATCGAGGCTAATTGAACAAGCTGAAGTTAGAAGCTGATTGGTTACTATGCACAGCTGCACCAGATTTGGTGTGCACCAGTTTTAGTAAATCTCCCCTACTGCTGCAGGCCAAAATCCTGAGTGCTACAAAAACGGTACATGACTCAAAAAAAAAAAATGCATTGTGACATTGGTGTGAATGAGCCTTTTTGCTATTACAGAGTAGGCAGCCTTAAAGCGGTGTTCCGCCCACCGCTGTAAAAATTAAAAGCCATATACTGCAGCTGCTGGCTTTTAATAATTGGACACTTACCTGTCCTGAAGTCCAGTGATGTCGGCACTGCAGCTGATGTTTTAATCAGCTGTCGGGTGCTGCCGCCTCCATTGCGAGTAAGGGAACCTGGCATTGTAGCCTTATGGCTTCACGCCTCCGCTCCTCTCAGGGAGCAGGGAGCCAAGCGGTGACGTCATGAGCCATGGCCTGGACTACCGCAGTGTGCCAAAAGGTGCCAATGGCACCGGGGGGGGGGGGGGGGGGAGACAAATCAGCAGAAGTTCCACTTTTGGGTGCAACTTTGCTTTAAAGAGGTGGAGATCTTCCTGAACAACATGGGAGACGTCAAATATCACCGGGCACAGTGTCGCCTCCTCACGTCTGATTTAAACCTCTAATTGCCACACTACCGTGTCACAATCACATGCATTGCATGGCAATCATGGGTTTAACTCAGGTGGTGTGGCGACAACATATTACTTCCTCACCACCCGTCAAACACTTGTATCGCTTTTCAAAGGAGCAGCAGTGCCTGCTTCAATGGGGAATGAGCCCATAGTTGCATTCAGCAGCGGCACCTTTAGGTAAAATCATGTTTTACCACCCCCCAAACTACAAATGTACAGTAGATGTATTTAGTATTTGTCTGACAACAAAAGTTAAAGAGGAACACCCCCACCCCCTTGTATTTTTTTTTCTTCTAAATGCTCCTTAAGTTTTTGTGCTGTGGCATCCGCAGAAACATACTAACCCCTTCCCCTAGCCAATCCAGAGGCATTCTGTAGTGATCTGTTGCTCTTCTGCTGTACAGCGGATCCTGCATCACCCTCTACAGGGATACTGAATATATATAGGGACGCCCTGGAAAGGTAATTCTCCATATTTAAAGTCAGCAGCTACTTTTGTTTCAGCTGCTGACTTTTAAAAAGACATTTTTAGGGCTGAAACACTGCTTTCATATGTGTGGCTGCGCTGCTGCTCCTCTTAAAAGTGATCTGTGGTGGAATGGCATCTGTCATACAGAAAAGGAAGGATTCACATAGTCCTTACAAAACCATGGACCAATCAGTGTCCAGGGTGATGTCCCCAAATACAGAGGTAGGTGACAATCATTGACCAATCAGTATCCTTGTAGGTGTCCCCATACACAGAGTACCCCTGTAGGTGATAGTCATGGGCTGATTAGTGACCTTGTATGCTTTGTTTCTTTGCTATAGGTAACAATCTTGGGCCTCTTGGTTTCCCCATACACCGGGTGTCCCTCTAGGTGACAACCACTGGTTAATCAGTATCCTTGTAGGTGTCCCCATACACATAGTGTCCCAGTTGGTGTTTAGTTTAGGTGACAACCATGGGCAGATCAGGGTTGGGCAGATCAGGGTCCATATATATATATATATATATATATATATATATACACACACAGTATTCCTTTAGATGACAACCATGGACAGATCCGGGTCCCTATACATACAGTATCCCTGTAGGTGACAACCATGGACAGATCAGGGTCGCTATACATACAGTATCACTGTAGGTGACTACCATGGGCAGATCAGGATCCCTATAGATACAGTATTCCTGTAGGAGAAAACCATGGACAGATCAGGGTCCCTATATATATATATATATGGTATACCTGTAGGTGAGAACCATGGACAGCTCAGGGTCTATATATATATATATATATATATATATATATATATATATATATATAGCACTGACCCCCGAAGGAGCGGCTGGTTTTATGGGCTTACAGTTTACCTTCTCCACCTCGTTGTTCTTGTCTAGGGGTTCCCGAGGTTGATGGCCCAATAACTACAGAGACCGACACTTGAATCCCTTTTGAGGAATTTTTATTTGCATAAAGCATTGAACAAAACACAGTCTCTCAGTTGGGAATAGAGGGTATGGGTAGGAAAGCTCAGGTACTTGTTTGGAAACTGCTGACTAGGGATGAGCTTCATGTTCGAGTCGAACGTACGTTCGACTCGAACATCGGCTGTTCGCCTGTTGGGTGAATACCAAACGTTATGGGCCATTCGTGCCAAATTTGTGTGGCGCTCACGGCCCACAATGCACTGCGCCATCGCAGTGCATTGCTGGCTCATGATTGGCCACGCATGCACTGTGACCCCGCATGCTTGGCCAATCACAGCGCCGGCAGCGAGGAGAGCCTTGATTGGTCACAGGCAGGATGTCTGTGGCCAATCATAGCTCAGGCTGTGTAGTACACGCCCCACACTATATAAGGGCGCCAGCGCGGGGGCCTTGTGTAGTGTGTTGGCGTCTGTAGGAGTTAGTGGGTGTTCTGTGTACCTTCAACACAGTATACACCGTTCGTTATCGGCCGATTTTGCGTTCTTGCTCTTCTGTAGTGGTTGTTGTCTGCGTGCCCTGACCATAGTATACACCATTATATCCACCTATATAGCTAGCTATCTTGCTCTTTTTTAATAGAGCTTGCAGTCAGTTGTAGGAGATTGTGCGTGCTGTCTGCGTGCCCTGACCGCAGTATACACCGTTATATCCACCTATATAGCTAGCTATATTGCTCTTTTTAAATAGAGCTTGTAGCCAGTTGTAGGAGATTGTGCGTGCTGTCTGCGTGCCCTGACCGCAGTATACACCGTTATATCCACCTATATAGCTAGCTATATTGCTCTTTTTTAATAGAGCTTGCAGTCAGTTGTAGGAGATTGTGCGTGCTGTCTACGTGCCCTGACCACAGTATACACCGTTATATCCACCTATATAGCTAGCTATAATGCTCTTTTTAAAAAGAGCTTGCAGTCAGTTGTAGGAGATTGTGCGTGCTGTCTGCGTGCCCTGACCACAGTATACAACGTTATATCTACCTATATAGTTAGCTATCTTGCTCTTTTTAAATAGAGCTTGCAGTCAGTTGTAGGAGATTGTGCGTGCTGTCTGCGTGCCCTGACCACAGTATACACCGTTATATCCACCTACATAGCTAGCTATCTTGCTCTTTTTAAATAGAGCTTGCAGTCAGTTGTAGGAGATTGTGCGTGCTGTCTGCGTGCCCTTACCGCAGTATACACCATTATATCCACCTATATAGCTAGCTATATTGCTCTTTTTTAATAGAGCTTGCAGTCAGTTGTAGGAGATTGTGCGTGCTGTCTGCGTGCCCTGACCGCAGTATACACCGTTATATCCACCTACATAGATCTTCTCTTGAGCCATCTGCAGGAGTTAGTGGGTGTTGTGTGTGCCTCCAGCACAATATACACTACCCAATTGCTGGTTTTCCCATCTCCCTTCAGGCCATTACCATGTCTGGAAGGCCAACAAGGAGAGGTTTACAGGATGTCCTGAAGCAGGCCAGGAAAGTCTGTGTGCATTTCCGCAGATCATTTAATGCCTGTGCTCGGCTGGCTGAGCTCCAAAAGGAGTTGAACCTGCCCAAGAACCGCCTTATATGTGACATGCCCACCAGGTGGAACTCAACGTTGGCCATGCTGCAGCGGCTGCACATGCAGCAGAGGGCCATCAATGAGTACCTGTGAGACTACGGCACCAGGACAGGGTCAGGGGAGCTCGGTTTTTTCTCACCACGCCAGTGGGGCATGATCAGGGATGCATGCACTGTCCTGTCACCGTTTGAGGAGGCCACAAGGATGGTGAGCAGTGACAGTGCATGCATCAGTGACACTGTACTTCTTGTCCACCTCTTGGAGCATACGCTGCATGGAATAATGGACAGGGCACTTGAGGCAGAACAGAGGAAGGAAGAGGAGGACTTCCTTGCCTCTCAAGGCCCCGTTTATCCAGACAGTGTTCCTGCTGTGCCACCCATCACACAGGAAGAGGATGAGGAGGAGGATGATTGTGTCAGCATGGAGGTGGAGGCTTGCACTCAGCATCAGCAGCAGCAGTCTTGTAGGGATGATTTACAGTCCCAAGAAACCCGTGGACTTGTACTTGGCTTGGAGGAGGTAGCTGCGGATAATGTTGTCCTTAGTGACCCAGAGGACTCCGGACCGAATGGCTCAGCTAACCTACGCTGTATGGCCTCCCTGATCCTGCAAAGCCTGCGGAAGGATCCTCGTATTCTTCGGATCAAGGAGAGGGACCATTACTGGCTGGCCACTCTCCTTGATCCATGGTACAAGGGTAAGGTTGGCGACCTTATCTTGCCGTCGCAGAGGGAGCAGAGGATGAGACATCTCCGGGAGGCCTTGCAGAAAGGTCTGTGCAACGCGTTCCCAGAGACTGGGGGGTTACAAACTCCTGGTCCTGGACAACAATTTTTTAGTCCGCAGCCCCAAGGTATGATCGGTTCCAGCAACCATCGCAAGCGTCTGATTTACATGGTGCAGGAATACCTAGGGGCAAAGTCAGACTTCGACACCTTTCCCACCGAATATCCTCTGGCTTACTGGGTCTTGAGGATGGATCACTGGCCAGAGCTTGCACAGTATGCAATTGAGCTACTGGCCTGTCATGCATCCAGCGTTCTTTCGGAAAGCACCTTCAGTGCTGCTGGTGGCTTTGTTACCGATCACAGGGTGCGCCTGTCTACCGACTCAGTTGATCGACTGACCTTCATCAAGATGAATCAGTCTTGGATCACCCACAGCTACCAAGTACCTGAAGCTGATGTAACCGAATATTTTTTTTTAAAATATCACATCCCTTCAAGACTGCCTATGCTGATGCTGAGTGACTGTCCTGTTATGTTGATTGTCTATCCTCTTCCTCCTCCGCTGATATGTTGGAAGAACATTTTTGGTTCTGGGTGATGCCACCAGCCCAATTTTTCTGCCCCTGTTTAACAGGGGCGTTTAATTACAATTTGTGATGCAATGCTTTGCAGCAGGGCTCATTCCTGCACCACAACTAGAGTATATGGGAGAGGTTGCAGTGTCGTGGCACCAGTGCCTAAGGCCCACTTTTTCTGCCCCTGTTTAACAGGGGCGTTTAATTACAATTTTTGATGCAATGCTTTGCAACAGGGCTCATTCCTGCACCACAATTAGAGTATATGGGAGAGGTTGCAGTGTCGTGGCACCAGTGCCTAAGGCCCACTTTTTCTGCCCCTGTTTAACAGGGGCGTTTAATTACAATTTTTGATGCAATGCTTTGCAACAGGGCTCATTCCTGCACCACAATTAGAGTATATGGGAGAGGTTGCAGTGTCGTGGCACCAGAACCAGTGCCTAAGGCACAATTTTTCTGCCCCTGTTTAACAGGGGCGTTTAATTAAAATTTTTGATGCAATGCTTTGCAGCAGGGCTCATTCCTGCACCACAACTAGAGTATATGGGAGAGGTTGAAGTGTCATGGCACCAGCACCAGTGCCTAAGGCCCAATTTTTCAGCCCCTGTTTAACAGGGGTGTTTAATTACAATTTTGGATGCAATGCTTTGCAGCAGGGCTCATTCCTGCACTCCAACTAGAGTATATGGGAGAGGTTGCAGTGTCGTGGCACCAGCACCAGTGCCTAAGGCCCACTTTTTCTGCCCCTGTTTAACAGGGGCGTTTAATTACAATTTTTGATGCAATGCTCTGCAGCAGGGCTCATTCCTGCACCACAACTAGAGTATATGGGAGAGGTTGCAGTGTCATGGCACCAGCACCAGTGCCTAAGGCCCAATTTTTCTACCCCTGTTTAACAGGGGAGTTTAATTACAATTTTTGATGCAATGCTTTGCAGAAGGGCTCATTCCTGCACCACAACTAGAGTATATGGGAGAGGTTGCAGTGTCATGGCACCAGCACCAGTGCCTAAGGCACAATTTTTCTGCCCCTGTTTAACAGGGGCGTTTAATTACAATTTTTGATGCGTTGCTTTGCAGCAGGGCTCATTCTTGCACTACAACTAGAGTATATGGGAGAGGTTGCAGTGTCGTGGCACCAGCACCAGTGCCTAAGGCCCAATTTTTCAGCCCCTGTTTAACAGGGGCATGTAATTACAATTCTTGATATAATAGTTCACAGGAGGGCCCGTTCCTGTGCCCACCCAGAGTAACTGTGAGGACTTATAGTGTTGTGGCACCAGCACCACAACCACCAAAGGTAAATTTTTCTACCACTGTTCAACAATGGCATGTAATTACATTTCTTGATATATTCGTTCACAGCAGGGCGCTCCAGCGCCCACCAAGAGTCACTTTGAGGGCTTACAATGTTGTGGCAACACCAACACCTTGTTCCGCCATTTCTGCAGAGCATATAGGGCAGGCCCCTACTTTCAAACATCCAACTTACAAACGTGGCCTGGGTATGGGGTTCCCCTTAATATCTGTACAAGACCCAAAGGGGCTGGTAATGGGCAGGGGGGGCTACCCATGCCATTTCTCTCAGTGATTTTCATCCATATTGCCAGAACCAGATAAAACATTAAAACCGGCAAGCAGTTTTAAATGACGTTATTTCCGTTAAATGTCATTTTGTGCAGGGACTGTTCTAAACACAGGAAACACGTGGCACTTCACAGGCATACTATAGACACCCCCCAGGCACGATATTTAAAGGAATATTTCACTTCTTTTTTTTCTCACTTTAATCGTCATTAAAATCAGTGCTCCTGCCAAAACGGCCATTTTTAAAAACATTTTAGGCATTGACCCATGTCCCCTGGAGCAGGAGCCAGGTCCCCAAACCCTTTTTAGGACAGTATCTTGCATATTAGCCATTAAAATTAGCACTTTTTATTTCAAACGTTTGAGTCCCATAGACTTCAATGGGGATCTAACGTTCGTACGAATTTGCGGTCCGTTTTAAAGTTCTGATGCGAACCGAACCGTGGGGTGTTTCGGCTCATCCCTACTGCTGACACTTGAAATGTCCCTCTCTAGATGATCCAGGGAATAGCCACTCGCAACTGGATACTTCAACTGTCGGATAAATCCTGGTTCATGGATTTAGCAGCCGACAAGTGATTCAAACTTAGCAAAGTCTCTGCCACAGTCTTGGTTGTAAAATTTTAGATGAACACAGAAAGTCTCACACAGAAACTTAGTTGTAACCGAAGGATGAAATTAGGAACTTTCTTACAGTACCAGAATCTTGCAGCCGGTCCGGCGATGCCATAAGAATGTGAATTTACTTGGTGTCCTTACAGCTCAGCTTACCGAGCAGTCAGCCTCGTGCATGGCCCTCTTCCAAAGAGTCCTCCCCTGGTTGCATTTTGAGTTGCTGGGCCTCTCCAAAAACAGAGACGGCACTGGACCACCTTGAAATCCTCCTTCCAGTCACTGCGCCTCGGACTAGCCAGCCCAAGACATGGAAAACAGATGGATCCGCACCCCAGGCCATGAGGGCCTCTGGGGGCTGGTCAGGAGGACCAGGACCACTGAGTCAGAACATACTTCTGGACCGGAACAAAAGAACCACGTGACTTCCGCACCTTAAAGTGGTTGTAAACCCTTACAAACCACTTTGACCTATACGAGAGCCGGCCGGCTCGTTTTTCTGTATTATACGATCGTATTCTTCTGTGTACATGTGAGTGCAATATTGTTTACTTTTTAATTTCCATTAAAATAAGAGGTTTTACGCTATGCGAGTGCCTTTCTGATTTTTTTATATGATACACGATATCCTCGTTCCTTGTCTGGAGGCTTTGCATCAAGGATAAAGGCTGTGTGGCTCATGTGACGGTTCATCCAGAACTCCTGTGCTTTTGCCCTGTTGATCTCATTGACACTGAGATCTATAATTCTGGTAAGCGGCCCCCCTTCTCACTGGTGGAGGTGATTGCTTGGATTCCCTTTAACACAGAGCATTGTGGGTGTCAATTCCATATTTTCACTTTGGAAAAATTAACACTATCCTTTGGATCATTATTTCTGGGACTTTTTCAGATTTTTTTCTAAAAAAAAAATTTTGTTGGCTTTTTTTCTTTAATATTGATAATTTATGTGATTTATATATAAGTGATATGTAATTTATGCTAACTATATTATGGGCACTGATTAAATTTTTTTGCCACTTATATGTTTAAAAGATATTACTCACTGATATAATTTATTTAAATCTTTAATTTTTCAAGCTATTTGTTTGTATCCCTTTTTGTCACTATTTTCCCTTGTGATTATTGATGAATTTTTGTGATTAGAGGTTTTTTTTTGATTAGAGGTTTTTTAGCGCAGCTCACTTTTTTCACCTATTCAGTCTATTATCGGAGTATTACGATTAGGGTTGCTGCTTGTAGGGAATTTATTTATATATTTTTTAATTTTTTTGAATAGCGCGGTTTACTCTTTTTATCGCACTTTGACCTACAGGTAAGCCTAGATTAAGGCTTACCTGTAGGTCCAAGCAATATCTCCTAAACCTACACAGTTTAGGAGATATTTGCCGAAAGACAGGCACCGCTGTCTACGGCGCATGCGCCGTAGACAGCGGCACGCAGGCGCACTGAGTGCGCCGCTGTCAACGGCGATATGCCGTGAGTGGCGGCTCTTGTGCGCATGCGCAGGTGTGACGTCATCGCGGCTTCGACGAATGACAGCGGCGGAGCAGCGAGAGCCACCAACAAGATGGATGCTCCGGACTACAGGGGACAGCGGTGACTTCGCTGGCTCCTGTGTCAGGTAAGTGACACATAATGGACTACTATGCGATGCATAGTAGTCCATTATGCTTTACCTTTGCAGGGAATCAAAGAGGAAGTAAACCCATCAGGGTTTACTTCCTCTTTAAGTACCCTCTCTCAGGATACACAGTGAGACAACGCACCCACTGATTGGCACAGAGAGAGAGATTGGTACCCAATGCGTCCAACCAGACTGCATTCCAATGCCTGTCAGAGGTGATACATGCACCTATGACCAGGCAGAACATAGTACAGTCCAGCCAAACTAAGGCCAGTATCACAATTTAGTGAAAACTATAGACCAAACTATAGTCTTGGGAAAAAACAAAATTTACAAACATAGCGCGTACTCTTCAGGAGTACTGGCGCTACACACACACACACACATATATATATATATATATATATATATATATATATATATATATATATATACATATATATATACATATACACACACATATATATATATATATATATATATATATATACATATACACACATATATATATATATATATATATATATATACATATACACACACATATATATATATATATATATATATATATATATATATATATATATATACAGTATCCCTGTAGGTGACAACCATGGGCAGATCAGGGTACCTATAGATACAGTAAACCTGTAGGAGACAACCATGGGCAGACCAGGGTCCATATAGATACAGTATCCTTGTAGGTGACAACCATGGGCAGATCAGGGTTCCTATAGATAGAGTATCCCTGTAGGTCACAACCAAGGACAGAACAGGGTCCCTATACATACAGTATCCCTGTAGGTGATTTCCATAGGCTGATCAGGGTCCTAATATATATATTATTCCTGTAGGAGACAACCATGGACAGATCAGGGCCCCTATATATATATATAGTGTCCCTGTAGGTGTCAACCATGGACAGATCAGGGTTCCTATAGATACAGTATCCCTGTAGGAGACAACCATGGACAGTTTGGGGTCCCTATAGATGCAGTATCCCTGTAGGTGACAACCATGGACAGATCAGGGTCCCTATAGATACAGTATCCTTGTAGGAGACAATCATGGGCAGATCAGGGTCCATACAGATACAGCATCCCTGTAGGTGACAACCATGGACAGATTATGGTCCCTATAGATACATACAGTATCACTGTAGGTGACAACCATGGGCAGATCATGGTCCCCATACATACAGTATGCCTGTATGTGACAACCCTCAACTCCTTGGAGTCCCTCTAGGTGACATCCAAAAAATAAGCACTTGACGTCTGCTCACAGTACATTTAAGTCATTACTTTAAATACTGTTGTTGCTGCCATAACCCCGGTATCCTCTTGTTCTGTAGGCAATTGTCTACAAAATAAAAAGGTCTCAGCAGTGCATTCGCTGCAAGATCACTTTTAGAGGGGGCGAGAGAGGTGCCCACCTCCCGTCTCTTTCCAGTCGTTTTCCCACTTACAAGGGAGATCGGTAAAGGTGTAACTGATCCGATCTGCTGGAGTGACGAGCAGGAAGTCGAGTGAGGGCAAGGTGGCCCCCACTCAGCTCCATGCCCTAGTAGGACTGGAGCGACATCTAACGTCACTTCTGCCTCACGGTCTTAAAGGGCTGATTTTTTTTTCTGTTAAGGCTGGGTTCACACCACAGCGATGCGGGAACGCCGCGAATCCGCAGCAATTTCCCGCATCGCATTACTCCCGCCGGCAGTTCACACTGCCCTATGCGAACGGCTGGGAGTGTCAATGATATGTTAATGACACCCCCAGATCCGTCCGCATATCGCAGTGCGATCTGCCGACTCGCACAGGAATCGGATCGCATGGTGTGAACACCCATGCGATCCGATTCTGTTGCGGACCAAAAAAAAGGGTCCCGTGCGAGTTTGCTGCGGGAGCGATGCGAATTCAGTATGGCTGAACTCACATCGCTACGGAGATCGGATGTGATTTGCACTGCAGTGCGGTGCGAATCACATCCGGATCTCCCCCCGCAGCAGTGTGAACCCGGCCTAAAGGTAAAATTTAATTTATTTATTTCTTTGCTATTAAAGGTAAATAAGAGATCTGGGGTCTTTTTGACCCCAGATCTCTCAATAAAGAGGACCTGCCATGTCCTACTCCTATTTCAAGAGATGTTTACTATTACGTGATAAAGAAATAAAAAAGTTTTTCTCCTTCACTGATGTGCACTGATGAGGCTGCACTGATGGGCACTGATGGACACTGAGACGGCAATGGTGTGCACTAATGAGGTGGCACTGGTGGGCACTGATGAGGCTGCACTGATAGGTGGCACTAATAGGCGGTACTAATGGGCACTGACAGGTGCCACTGATAGGCGATGGAGGAGGCCCGGGAAGTGCGGAGCAGAGGGAGGAGGAGACACCCCCTCCTGCTCCTCCGGGATAACAACTGAGACGCTTTTAGTTGCATCGGTTGTTATCCTCGGAGCCGCCCGCTCTAAATAACGGTACTGGGATGATGCCTGCAGCTGCGGGCATCATCCTGGTATAACCACCGAAAGCCGAGTACGCATATCTGCGTACACTCGGCGGGAAGGAGATATATATATTTTTAGTAGACACCCTAGAGAATAAAATGGTGGTTGTTGCAATATTTTATGTCACACTGTATTTGTGCAGCGGTCTTTCAAATGCAATTTTTTTTTTTTGTTACTTTAATGAATTAAAAAAAAAAAAAAAAACTAACCAGTAAAGTTAGCCCATTTATTTTTTTGTATAATGTGAAAGATTTTATGTTGCGAGAATCGTGATTTTTTTATTCTAAGCAAAAAAATAATGATTCTCATTTTGGCCAGAATCGTGCAGCTCTAGCGTCCACTGGTTTTAGCCGTTAGCAGGTCATTTGAGAATTTAAGGAGAGCTTTAGGTCATTTGAGATTTTTAAGTTTCTGCGGAGTGTTGAGGGCGAAATCCGGACTGAAGGGGATCAAGAAGCTTGTTCATGGTCAGATGGTCGCTCAGTCGGCTGTAGACGAGTCTTTCGGGAAATTTGGAGGAGAAGTTGGGTAAGAAGATGGGACGTAGGTTGTTAAGATTGGTGGGGTCCGGTGAGGGCTTTTGAAGTTGATGGGAGTTCTGACACTTCACAAAAGTCAGTGGCGGTGAGGGCTGACTTTTTTGACAGTTAAAGGGTTAATTGTTTGATTAGCCTGGTGACAATCGCTCTCAGGTGGCTGGCACCTAGATTGTGGTCCTGCTAGATGGAAAATCTTTGTGCTGGGCGCATTGTTACGTAAGTGGCATTGTTATGTAAGTGACAGCGTGGTGTGAGGTTGGCCGGTCCTTCGTCACGGGTTAGTGAGGAGGGAAGGGATCTGACACCCGCGTCCCTCACATATTGGTTATTGTTATTTACTTGGAGTAACATCATCTTTCACATTATACAAAAAAGTTGAGATAACTTCACTGTTTTTTTTTTAAATTAAAAAAATAAATAAAAATTCCCCAAAAATTGCCATGGCAAATACAGTGTGAAATAAAATATTGCAACGATCGCCATTTTATTCTCTGGGGTCTTTGCTACAACATATATATATATATATATATATATATATATATATATATATATATATATAATGTTTTGGGGTTCTAAGTAATTTTCTAGCAAAAAAATACTGATTTAAAGAAAAAGTTGCAGAGAAGGTATTCGGTGTCGCCGTAGATGGGGAAGAGCCGCGGTGTGATGAGCGCCCCCCTCCTCCCCATACACGGAGCTCTGAGCTCACAGTCCCGGGTGGTCTCCCTCCCCCAGCCCCGCCCCTCCTGTCCGCACAGCGGCGGAGTGGGCGTGGTTTGCCAAGCATGCCCCTCCCGCCCTGGGCGGCTCCCATGGCTGGGCGTGTCCCGTGGCGGAGGGTCACGTGGTGCGGGAAAAGTTTGTTGGCTCCCGCTGGGATGTGAGGAAAGTTTTAGTCGCAGTGAGTGGTGGAGTTCGGATCGGTGGTCGGGGCCCCGGGACAGGAGAGCGGGCCCCCCCGGGAGGTGACATGCTCGGACAGTGAGCGCCCCCTTCTCGGATTACTTAATATCGCCCGTAGAATGATGGAGAGCGGAGCCCAGCAGAACTCCTCGTCGGCCCCTCAGCCGCCCCCGGCCGGACACCAGATCGTCCATGTGCGGGGGGACTCGGAGACGGACCTGGAGGCGCTCTTCAACGCCGTCATGAACCCCAAAACCGCCAACGTGCCCCAAACCTTACCTATGAGGATGAGGAAACTTCCCGACTCCTTCTTCAAACAGCCCGAGCCCAAGTCCCACTCCCGCCAGGTACACCGCCAGGGGGGGCTCCTCGGCACCGGACACAGGGCTGGGGGGGGGGGGGGGGGACTGGGCACCTACCTGACTATGGGGGGTGGTGCTTAGTGGTCAACTTTTTTTTTGGGGGGGGGGCACACTGGTCACCTGACTGGGAGGGGGTTTGCTTAGTGGTCACCTGGGGGGGTTGTTTAGCGGTCAGCTGACTTGTGGGGCTGATGAATGGTCCCCTTGTGGATTGGAGTTCTGAATGGTCACCTAAGGGGGGCACAAAAGTAATCTGATTAGGGTGCTTAGTGGTTACCTAAGGGGGTCACACAGGACAGCTGACTTGGGGGTCCCAAATGGTCACCTGACACTGGATGGGGGCACACTGGTCATGTGACTGAGGGGGGAGGTTGGTTAGTGGTCACCTTTTTGGAGGGCACACTGGTCACCTGACTGGAATGGGGGATGCTGAGTGGTCACCTATGGCAATGGTTTTGGGGTTGCTGAGTCACAATCCAACTTGGGGGGTGGGGGGGGTTTAGTGGTAACCTTCTGGGAGGGGGGTTGCTTACTGGTCACCTGACGAGGGGGTGGTGTTGGGGTGCTGAGTGGCAATCCAATTATATGGGGTTTAGTGGTCACCTTCTGGGAGGGAGGTTTGCTTAGCGGTCAGGTGACTTGTGGGGGATGCTGCATGGTCACCTTGTGGATTTGGGGTTCTGAATGGTCCCCTGACTATGGGGAGGGTGGGGTGCACACAGATCTCCTCACAGTTGATGGAATGGGGTGCTCACCTATGAGGGATGCGCTGGTCACCTGACTTCCTGCTGTTCTGCCATTGGTTTCCCATGTCTTGGGTTGCTGATTGAAATTGGACCTCCCTAAATGGAGGGGGTGCTGGTGACGACATCACAGCCTGTAGGGGGCGCTGAGACTTGGTTGGGGGGGGGGGGTGTAGATTGAGAAGAATGCTTGGACTACTCTGGTGTTCCAGGAGGTGAGGACCTGTGGGGGGGCACTGGACACAATGTAATCCATCCTGTTCATATGAACTATGGGGGAGGGGCTAATGGTTTGGGGGGAGGGGTTCCTGCTGTAACCTTAGCTTGCCCCCACCCCCCCTTTACATGGAGATGATGTGATGGAATTTGGTGGCTGTCGTCTTTAACTGTGGACGGAGATGATATTTGAGAGTGGTTATAATTTGGGGGGGAGGGGGGGTCACCCCCAAAAGCAGATGTTTGGCCCAGCATCCCCGTACACTACACCAGGCACTGCGGGCCTATTGACTCTGAGTCTTGCTGGGCCTTTACCAAAACTGAGTTTACTTTCTGATACATTCCCCCCCCCCCCCTTATATCTTCTTGACTGTATCGGGGTGATATTGGCTTTGGCTGTCAGTGTTGATTCACAACTTTCCCCTCCATTCTAGTCACTGACCCACTATGAGGCCTGGCCCACACCTTTTTGTGTTTTGCAGAAACAAACTACAGTCCATGTAACATGGTTTCCTATGGGTCACATTCACATCTTTGTGTTTTTAAATTTTATTTTATTTATTTTTTTGGAAAGGGTCAGGGACTTTGCCCGCAGAAGGTTGCATTTTTGGTTCCATAGGCTTCAGTGGAAACGCGGTGGAATTGCATGAAAGAACGCAGTGCTTGCTTTTTTTGATGTGTTCTTGCTGGTTTCTCCCGCATGGCGGCACACATCCCAAAAAATGCAAAACGTGTCAGGAGCACCCTGCATAGGTGTGAGCCCGGCCTCGCTACCCAGCAGAACATTGACAGGACCATCGCCTGGGCCACCAATAACTCGGTCACACCGGGGTAGGAGGACCTCTCCAATCATGGACTGCCTGCTATACATGAGCGGGGAGCGGTCTGGTACACGCTGTGCGTTTTGTGTGTCTTTGTATTCGTTTTGTTCTTGCCTACAATGTTTGGCGTTACAAGTTGCGAAGCTTCCATGCGGTCATTGGAAGTCGCTAGGTTTGGAAGGCTCCCGAAGTGTGAAGGCGGCCTTCAGTACACACTGTGTTTATCGTCTCTAGACTCCCTAATGGGCTTGTTAGGGGCTGAGAACCCATACATGGGCATTGAGGGGGTCTTTGTGGTTACCTAGGGACCCTTTTAATTAGACAAAAATGGACCAGAGCATTTTTATTTTATTTTTTTCTTTAGATTTTTGCAGAGCGCAGCAGTGTGAACAGGCCCCATCTAGAACTTGGGCTTTCACGTCTCTTGCATTTGTAGCTCTTGAGCCCGGGTGTGTTCTGTTTCTAATCTGGACCCACCTGCAGTGATCCCGCCATCAAGCTCTTTCTGTATTTGGCCAGTCATAACTAGCGGTGGCATTCCAAATCCTGCAGCCGCACACATATAAGGGGTGTGTTAACATGTGGCGTGGATAATGCGTCAGCCACTAATGATTGGCCCGGTGCAATGAGAGCTTCCTGGCGGGTATTGCTCAAGTGTGTCCTGACTGGGATCGGAGTATGTGAGCTCATCCCTAGTTATGGCATGCACAGGGCCCAAGGTATCTGGTGTGTGTTTGCAGAGCGCTATATTTGGGGGGCTGGACTTTTCCCCAGCGCGTTCCGAGTGCTTCATAAATGGCTTTAATGTTTCTGAAATTTGCACAAAACACAAACTAATGCTGTAAGTATTTCAGTCAACACTCAAGTGAGCTTGGCCTATGGGCTTGCTCACATGAGCTTTGGTCTCTGGAGAGCGATCTGTTTGGATCGCTCTTCAGAGGGCATTTGACAGGCAGTGCGGAGGAGTTGTATCCCTTCTTCGCCTGCTTATACCCCTCGATGCTGCAACCGCAAACATGGGGGTATAATTTCTACCACAGCCACGAAAAACAAAGCCTCATGGACGTGGCATTTGTAAAAACCCCCGGCTGCTGCCTCTGCAGTTATAAGGGGGGGTTTAAGGGTGAGACTAAACTGCAAAGATTTACTACCCCAAAATAATCAGACTCAACCAGCTGGATGAGATCTGTACTCTGATTAAAGGAACCCGTCAACGTTTTCTGCTAAATGTAGAAACTTGATTTAAAGTTTAGCGGGTTTGTCTTGAACAATGCAACTTTACCAAACTGGTAACAGAATCACAAATTTTCAGCTTTAAATTATTATTATACACGAGTTATAAAGCGTCAACAGTTTACGCAGCGCTTTACAATGTAAAGGGGGGACAGCACAATTCCAGAAGGGACGGGAGGGCCCTGCTCATAGAGCTTACATTCTAAAGGGAGGGGGTGGTGGTACAAAAGGTAATAGATGCAGAGAATGATTTGATGGGGGATGAATCATAATTAAAAGTAAACAAACGAATGGACTTTAATTGTCAGGCTCTTGAAGTTTTTGAAGGTGTCGGGAAGAGGGGTGGTTGCCGGTTTGGTGACTGTGAATTGCCCGCGTGATTCCAGAAGTTGCTTTTGAGTGAAAAAGTAACAGCAACAAGCAATCCGTCTCCATTTCTCTCCAGGGCCAAAGCGGCTTCTTCCACTCCTAGCTGGAGGCAGTGTGGTGGGTGGGTGGGGGGTGGAGAAGTTTGCATGTACAGTCCTGTAACTCCCACATCTGAGAGGGAGAAGGTGGGGGAGGAGAAGGGAGCTGGGCTTTATACTGCGGGTCCTGTGTAGTAATGGTGCTCTGGAAGTCATTTATTAATAGCTTTATATGGTTGTTCCCTAGCTGCCTCTGATCTTTCAGCTCAGCCTTTAAGACTTAACTCCTTGAGTGCCTTCCACATCTGCAGTCTTCCTGCAAAACAAATCCTTTTTATTTTATTTTTTTCCATTCACCATATTGTTTTTAGGTTGAGACCTTTTTTTTTCCCAGTTTTAATCCCTTCGGATGACGTTAACTTTGACCGTGTATGAGTGGTTTGTTTTGATTCCTCTTCGGGACTTTGCTGAGTCTGGTCTGCACACTCTGAATGCACCAGACTATTAGTTGCAGTTTTGAAACAGGAGATCGGACACTGCTGGAGGCAATGGGGGGGGGGGTTGGGAGAGAGCGAGAGAGAGAGAGAGAGAGGACGGTACCGCCAGCTATTTAAAACCTGTCTAGCAGAAAACTTGGAATTCCGCTTGGATCCAGATCTCACCTCTGGCTATGGAATCTAACGTTTTCCAAAAGGCTTTGTTTAATGTGGACACAAGCGTGCTCTTGTAGATCTGGAAATGAGAGGAGAAGCGCTTGGCTTTTTAGAATTGAAACGTTTCAGTTTAGTAAAAATTTCTGAAGAACGGGATTTACATTTTATTTTTTTTCTCTAAACTGGATTGGTAGCCAAGCTTGATTTCAGGGTTGTAGGAGTGGGCAAAGATGTGTTCATTTTAGAACTTTTTAGCAAAAATAAAATGCTGTTAATCATCTATTTTTTTTTTTTTTTTTCAAACTAAATAGGTAACCAACCATATGTGTTACACACACTTTAAAAAAATAAAATAAAATCGTGTGTGTATATATTATTACACAATACACACACTTTTATTTTCCAGGGTTATAGAGTTGAACAAACATGTTTTGATTATTTAGGACTTTTCAGAAAGGGAAATATTATTAAATTCAATTGACCAAGTACTCTGAAACTGCTTTATATTGTGTATGGAGCTGTTGGTTCACAACTTGAAACGTTATGCACTTATCTACTTGAATAAAATCACTTAAATGTATTATAATAGTGAAAATAGTTAAATGTCCAAGTCTAGTAAAAAGGGGGGGCGGTGGTTGAGTTAAATGTCCTATTCCAGTATATGACAACAAAAAACAAATGTCTTCCAGTATGGAAACAAATCTGTTACATGTCTTCAAGTATAAAAATATATTAAAGTCAGTTAAATGAAAAGTTTTCTTGTAGAGCAGTTAGGACCTCTTCGTGCAAGTCTTTTCTGTTTTCATCACTTTCTAAATTGGTTTAGCTTGGGGTGTGTGTGTGTGTGTGTGTGTGTGTGTGTGTGTGTGTGTGTGTGTGTGTGTGTGTGTGTGTTTTTTTTTTTCCTCCTCCTCAGGGGCTCAACCAATTAAATTTAAAAGGGGGGGGGGAGTGCGATTTGTTTTGTAGAAGATCAGTCCTGGCTTCCAGCTTTCCCGTTGTTGGCCCCAGGGTGGAACGCAGGAGGGAATAGATCCAGGGGGAGGGGCCTGCCTTTAAAAAGAACTTGGAAGTATAGGAATGTTTTTAGGACGGATCTAAGAGCTACTAATTTGGAATCAATTTACTGATGGATTGCAGTTGATTTATTGAAAAAAAAAAAAGCTTTGCAAGTCCAATGGTTGCTGCTACTTCCAACTAAAAAATAGTTGTGTGGTATATAGATTGTAAGTATATAGAGACCACCCTTTGGATGTACATAGAAGTGTCTGTCTTTAGTTTGTGGATGGAGGAGGTAACACTTCCCTTCCCCCAATATGATGATCACAAACGAACTTCCCTCTGCCCATGGCCACCCAGGCGCTCTCTCTTTCTCGCTCTCTCTGCTCGAAAAGCAACTCTGTGATTTGTCATAGTTCTCAGCGTTTGTTAAAAGCCCTTCTCATGGATAAATAAAACTTTAATCTGCAGCGGGGCCAGAAATTTCCATAAGCATTCACAACTTTTTTTTTTTTTTTAACAATCTTCAGTGTACTTTAGACTCGGCATTTCATTGTTTTGCTTGCTGAACTGCTGACTTGTGCGCAGTATGAGAGTTTGCACTTGCAGGTTAGAAATGGGGTTGTTTTTAATGATCTGTTACAGCACAAGTTGCATTAAAAAAAAAAAAAAAAAAAAAAAGTTCTGCCATTCACTAATCTGGAGATAGAAATTCCGTGTCTTCAATAGCTGGAGATAAAAGACACAGAGCCTGAGAGATTTCACATTGTATCAGCAATCTATATTTAGTAGGGCAAGACCTATTTATATTGTTGGCCATAAAGACTGAGGAGAGGCTGGGTAGATGGCGGTGACTTTCAAGGTCCACGAAACCTTAAAGGAAAAGGATAGTATATTTTTAAGTAAGGGCTTGGTGTGTGTGTGTGTGTGTGTGTGTGTGTGTGTGTGTGTGTTTTTCAGTGTTAAAATAATTGATTTATACATTTATGATCTTCCTGTTTTCCTAGTTGTGCATAAGGTCCTTAGAGTATTAAAGGTGAACTCCAGGTATGGCTTATTTTTTTTATGTATACATGGTCCAAACCTGGTCAACTCCTGGTGGAAGTGGAGAACCTCTGTGGTAGCTGCTGCTTCTACAGTGATCCTCACGATCTTTTGGATCCTGTACCCTTATGCAAAGTAACCGGGGGGGGGGGGGGGGGTGCCTGCTTGGAACGGGCACCGTTAAGGCAACCTATACACTTTTTTAATGAACCTGGGGGAAAAAAAAAAACACTGACCCAATTTCCCCCATCCATACATTGAAGGTGGATGGAGGATTCCTCTCATTGTGTCATTGCATTCTGACAAAGGGGAGACTTCCCTGCCAGCAGAATACAGTGATCAGCAATGCAGGCTATAGCCTAAACTGCTGTTTGTGTGGAGCAAAACAGGGCAGTTGTGCAGAAGTTGACTGGTAGATCGACTTCTATACAACCACAGTGCCCATCCCATATGTGGATCAAATTTTCATCCATGTATGGCCAGCTTAAAAAAGTATGGCCAAAGCTCTTCTGGCTATACTTATCCTGTAGGTCAAAAGGAGTGCACTTTGTTCTGCACTCCTGTAACCCAGAATCGGCCAACAGCGTGCCAGAAGTCCACTGTCGCCTGATGTCACAGAGCCGATCCAGGCTCTTTAGGGATTCTGACAATGTCTATCTGGCCAAATGCCTGACCAGCAGTGAGAGCTGGAGGAGTAATGAGTCTGTGACTGACAGTCACTGCTATGTGCTCAGAGCAGACCCAAGACCTGAGTGATCGGCAGTCTTTGATTGCTCATTTCTCAGGTAAAAGGGACAGATGCAGCAGCGGATCGATGCTGCACTTCTTTTAACCACTTCCTGACCGCCAGCCGTACATATACTGCGGCAAGGTGGCTCTATAACGCAAATCATGTACCTGTATGTGATTTTTTTTTCTTATATAGTGACCAGGGGGGGGGGGCGTGCCGCCAGAGCCGCAACCACGCTCTGATTGGCCGCAGGGGGGGCTATCAGCAGGCCCAGAAGACACTGCTGACCACCTGCTGTTCTGTCAGGCATGGACACTGATTCGTTGTTTCTGCTAATCAGGAACGGGTCAACCCGTTTGAATCGGCACACCCCACGATCCGCGTAAGGTGCTCCGCTGCCTCGGCCTTAAGAGCGGCAGCCATCTTGGTACACCCAGCGGCCGTTTAAATGTGATCGCTCCATCAAATGACGGATTGATCACTTGTAAGTCATGGCGTCATGTCATGATGCCGGTTCCTCTCCCCTCTGTGTACTGATCTGTACAGTGGAGGGGAGAGATCAGATGGAAGCAGCTCTGTGGGCTGGATCTATAGCGCCCACAGCGCTGCTCTGTGACCATTGCAGTCGCGTCCATCCATGCTCAACCATCCCTCAATACCCTGCCATGCTCAGCCATACCCAGCCATACTCGGCCAGTATACAGTGGGGGAGATGACGTGGATATTACTGAGATGTCCATTACAGTGGGGACTATATATATGGTGGTGGAATTTTCACAGGTTTTTGCAAATTCAGTTATTTGCTGATCCGAAAAATGATCCGATCTGAGGAATGATCCGATCCGTGAGTTTTTTTTTGATCCGTTGCATCACTAGTGTCCATGCAGTGAGCCCACCCCCCCCTGCACAGTAAGAAAGCACAATTGGGGAATACGCGTAACCCTTTGCCCCTGGTGTTCACCCCTTCCCTGCCAGTGTAATTTATACAGTGTCATTGCATATTTTTAGCACTGATTACTGTAATGTCACTGGTTCCCAAAAAAGTGTCGGCTGTGTGTCCAATCTGTCTGCTGCAATGTTGCAGTCCTGCTAAAAATCGCCGATCACTGCCATTGCAAGTTAAAAAAAAAAAGCCATATATTCCCTATTTTGTAGACACTATCACTTTTGTGCAAACCAATCAATATACACTTATTGGGATTTTTTTCCAAAAATATGTAGCAGAATACATATTGACCCTAAATTGATGAAGAAAAGTGTATATATACCCCAGATATCTCCATAAATGGCCATTGGTACATTTTGGTCATTTTGTAATTTTTCCTGGTTAATTGCAACTTTCTAAATATCCTACCTGGGTTTACACAAATGTTTCTCCTTTTTAAAGTAAACATATTGCCGCAGTTGGGGCTCGTTCACAAGGGGGTGGAAAAGGAAAGGTGGATGAGATGTGTTTTTATGGACCACCCACCTGAACAAGGCAATACAGCTGTTCAGGGCTGGTGCCCATGCTGTAAAAAGTTAAATTACCCTTTTGGCAGGCTGTACTGCAACTGTGTTGCGGCATGGTGGTTCAGCATTTTGAGGGTTAAAACAGATGTGAGATATCAAATGCCCTCTGAAAGTGATCCAATGCGGGTTGCTTTTTAGAGGAGCGGTAGGATACCATACATTGTGAACACTCCATCAGGCAGGTTTCACACTATATTATCATGCGGCTCCCAGCAGGGGTTCGGTGCGTCCTGGTTCACCGTTTTCAGGTCAGATTTCAGCCCGAATTTTTGGCTGAATTCAGACCTGAAGCGGACCAAAAGACGCACAGGGCTCCTGGCAAATTCGTGCCGGAGCCGCAGCGGAGACGTGCGAACTGACTCCATAGAGAGCCTTTCAAAATCTCCTGCTGATGCTAACTGTTTGCGGGGGACCCTACACAATAGTGTGAACCTGGCCTTGGGGGTCTTGTCTGCTCCATTCAACAGGGAATCTGAACAGATCACCTGCTAAATCAGAGCGGAGTAGAGGCGTAGAAAGGGGGATGTTAGAAGCAAATAATGTCCTGTAGAACTGCAGTGAAAATTGTGCCCTCTTGCATTGGTGGTCAGTAGTGGAAGGGACCCTTTATATTGGTGGTGGGGTTGCACTGAATGAATGACTTGTATAGCGCTACCTATGCGAACTGAATCATCTCAGGGCACTTTCTTGCCACCGGTGTCCATCTACAGCTTTTTTTATGCGGTCCTTTAACCTGTAGGGTCCCGACGCACTTACAACATTGACATACACATATTATGGCCAAGTTTTTTGGACAGGGTTTAATTAACCTACCAGCATGTCTTTGGCACTGATACCACTTTTTTTAAGACTGAGTAAAAGTACCGATATTTAAAAAAAAAAAAAAAAAAAAATATATATATATATATAATATAATTTTTATATATATTTTTGTCGTGACAGTAGCACTAATATGCAGCACTGATGGCACATGGACTGTTAGTAGTGGCTGTTGGCTGCTTTATTGAAAGCTATACAGGGAGATCTGTGCTTGTAAACCCCACCCCCCCCACCAGCCACACCGATCATCCCTGACTGCCCAGGTATTGGATGAAGCATTTGCACGGGTACAAGTACTTGTGCAAATGCTTGGTATCAGTGCAACCCTAATTGGTGGCTGGTGGAGAAGGTAACCTTACACAGGTTACGAGTGTAAAAATGCCTTCTAAAGGCTCATTTTGCACTAGCGGTAGCCCTCTAAAGAGTGATCCATGAAGGATTGCTTTTCAGAGGCATTTGGCAGGCAGTGCAAAGGTGTTATGTCACTGCCTGTTATAGCCCCTAAAAGCCTGCACTGCAATTGGATGTAGTTGTGGGGTGGCCCCTTTCTCTTGATTGGTCACATTCGGAGAACGGTGCTGCCCACTAAATGCTCTGTGGAGGATCATTTTTGCAAGGTAGGACAGCAGGCTGCCTTTGCAGCATGTGGGGGTTAGCAAAAATGCAGCGCAACTGTCTTTTTACTGCCTGCAGCCAACTGCATCCCACTGAGTAGGAGATAGTCTGACACATTGGGGTAGGGAATTCCATAGGATGGGAGAAGTTCTGGAGTCGAGCATAGAGGAGTTGATGAGGGAGCTAGAGAACAGGCGTTCTTGGGAGGAACAAAGAGAACGATTTGCTATTTTGAGACTAGGTTAGCCACTTCAGGCCCATAAATGGAGCTTTCTTTTGGTGCTATTTGATCACCTGTGTTTTTTATTTTTTGTGCTATAAACAAAGATTGACAATTTTGAAGAAGAAAAATGGAGTTTTTGCTATAATGCATATCCAAAAAATGTAATCTAAGAAAAACAAATTTCATGATTCATCATTTTAGGCCAATCTATATTCTTCTACCTATATTTTTGGTTAGGCTGTTCCACGTGTTCTGCCTCTGTAATCGAATCCGCCCGACTTGCCGCCGTATAACGAAGGCGACTGGTCGGCAAGCAATTGGTGATGTAGCTGGGGGGCCAAGTTGTGGATGGCTTAGTAAGTTGTTAGTTTTGTGAATGTAATTTGTTGGGGGTGTGGCTGTCGGAGGGATTGGCAGAGAGGGGTAGCGGACACAGAGTGGCTCGTAAGGTGGAGGAATCTGGCAGCAGCATTCATGGTGGACTGAAGGGGGGTGAGGGGAATATGCCTGGTACACATGATGAGATTACTGGACAAATCGTGCTTTTTTTTTTTTTTTTTTTTTTTTTTTCCATATCGTAAATGGAAAGTTACGAAAATTCTTGTACGGCAGAATAAAAATTCGGAAGTGAAATAATGTTGTAGTGTATTATCGTACATCAAGGGACACAGAGCCATAGTAGTTACTATGTGGGTTATAGGTCCACCTTCAGGTGATGGACACTGGCACGCCCTAGACAAAAAGTGCCCTCTCTATATAACTCCTCCCACTACTGGGAGTACCTCCGTTTTTTTGCCAGTGTCTAAGGTGTTGGTCACGAGTAAAGATGTGCTGAGCTCCACTGGAGCAATCCTTGCTGGGGCCAGCCATGCTGACCGGATCCATTCAAAGAGTGTCTTTTGGCCGAATTAAATGGTACCCGGGCCTCATATCAGTAAAAATTAAAGCTGTGTACTATTATCAGATGATCGCTTTGAAAACGGTATTTTTCGTACAATTTTCTGATCTTGTGTACCAGCCAATAGCCTATGTAAAGGTAACCCAATGAGGAGGGAGTTGGAGTAGTCGAGGTGAGAAAACACCAGAGAGTGGATTAGGAGCTTTTGTGGTGTCATTGGTTAGGACGGGGCGTATTTTGGAGATGTTGTGGTGGTTGAGGCGGTAAGCTTTGGAAAGTGATTGGATGTGGGGCTGAAAGGAGAGTGCAGAGTCCTGTTTGGAACACTTGACCTCCTGCTGCTGGAAATCGTACAGCAATGTAATGGTGGGTCGCACACGTGACCATTTTCTTTTCAGTGCATTTCATTTGTGAAGCGAAGATCGTCTGGGTTCTGTTGCAGAAAGAGAGAAAATCTGGGGTTCCGTAGCATCTCCCCATATATCTTACATTTCTATATATACGTTAAAGCGGGAGTCCGCCGGGACTCCGCGTTTTTTTTTTTTTTTTTTTTTTTTTAAAGTCAGCAGCTACAAATACTGCAGCTGCTGACTTTTAAAATAGTGACACTTACCTGTCCAGCGCGCCCGCGATGTCGGCACCCGAAGTCGATCTCTAGATCGACACTCGAGTGCTGCCGCCGCCATCTTGGGTATGGGAATCAGGAAGTGGAGCCTTTCGGCTTCATTTCCCGGTTCCCTACTGCGCATGCGCGAGCCACGCTGCGCAATGAGGACGGTCCCCACTGCCTCTGGGATCTGTGTGTTTCCCAGCAGGCAGCGGGGCACTTGCGGAAGGGGGCGGGCACTTGCGGAAGGGGGCATAATGTACGCCCCTTTCCGCAGAGAGCTAGCCCGGAAGTGGGTGCAGTTACCTGGATTATCCAGGTAACTGCACCCCCCTCCCCCCTGAAAGGTGCCAATTGTGGCGCCGGAGGGGGGGAGGAATCCGATGAGCGGAAGGTCCATTTTAAGGTGGACCTCCGCTTTAAAGTGGTTCTAAAGGCAGATTTTTTTTTTTTAAATCTTCATGCATGCTATGCATTAAGATAAAGTGTGCAACAGCCCCCCTAACAATTACCCAAGCCCCATCTTGATCCAGCAATATTGCATAAGAGCCCTGGCTGTCTGGGGACTCTCCCTTATTGGCTAAGAAGTCAGTGAGCAAATGAGGAGGCGAGGCCAAGCCTGGGCTCTGTGTCTGAATTGACACACACAGCTCGGCTCAGGTGCCCCCATAGCAAGCTGCTTTCTGTGGGGGGCATGGGGGAAGGGCCCAGGAGTACCGACGAAGAACCCAAGAAGAGGAGGATCTGGGCTGTTCTGTGCAAAACTATTACACCAAGCAGGCAAGTATAACATGTTTGTTTTTTAAACAGTAAAAAACAAGATTTTAGTATCTCTTTAATTCCACAGCACAACAATACCTGACCATGGGGGCCCTAAGATGTTGAATAACAGAGTTTGTCTTGCAAGATTATGTAGCCTTTGTGTGAAACTCTGAGGTTGGTCCAAAGTACTCTGTGTAATCTGAAAGTGCCATTAAGGGCAGCATTTCTCACCATGGTTCCTTGGGATCCCAAGGTTCCTTCAGACGGTGCTGGGGGGATCCTTGAGCTATGATCAATTTTGTGTATCCCAGATAAGTAACCACTGAAGCCAGTTATGTTTTTAGCTACGGATTCTGGTTATTTCTGATAAAGGCTATGCCACCTTGTGTGTAGTTGCCCTTGTATTAGATTATTGCTCGTTGCTGCTGGGCTCTGTGTAGCCAACTTATTGCTATTACTCTGGTTTAGATGGCAACTTTGTAAATGTAACTGCTTAGGGTCTGTCCGATTGCAGTTTTACTGCTACAGGGTGCAGACTCTATGTCCACCAGCACCCGCCGATTTATCCGACAGAGTGCAAACATTGCAGTCCGCTGTTCTGACAGGAGGGAATGCATGGATCCTGTGTCTCTTAAAAGCAGGGACATGGATCTATGTCTTCCTCCTAGTAAAAGCTCCTCCCAGTTTAGAAAATCACAGGCTAGGAACACAGTTAACACTTTGATCGCCCCTGATAACCCCTTCCCAGCCAGAGTCAGTACAGTGACAGTGCATATTTTTAGCACTGATCACTATTAGTGTTGCTGGTCCCCAAAAAGTGTCAATGTCCACTGCAATATCTCAGTCCCGCTATAAGTCGCTGGATGATGCCATTGCTAGTAAAAAATAATATCCCAGAGTTTGTAGATGCTATACCTTTTTGTGCAAACCAATCAAGATACGCTTATTGGGATTTTTTTTTTTAAACAAAAATATGCAGCAAAATACATATTGGCCTACATTTTATAAAAGAATTTTAATGAGTTTAATCATTTATTTGACCCCTTCAACTCATGACTTAGTACTTGATGGTAAACCCAATCAGAGATCAGACTTTCTTGTAGTTGGCCACCAGGTTTGCACACATCTCAGGAGGGTTTTCGGCCCACTTCTCTGCAGATCCTCTCCCAGTCAGTGTTTTGGGGCTGATGTTTAACTCGAACATTCAGCTCCCTCCACATATTTTCTGTGGGATTAAGGTCTGGAGACTGGCTAGATCACTCCAGGACCTTAATGTGCTTATTCTTCAGCCACTCCTTTGTTGTCTTGGCTGTGTGTTTTTGGGTCATTGTCACCCATCCAAGACCCATTTCCAATGCATTGGCTGAGGGAAGGGACTTCTCACCCAAGATTTGAGGATACGTTGTGGGCCCCGTCCAGGGTGGATAAAAATCTATTTAAATTGTGTGCTTTTTTTTTTTTTTTTCTTGTTTTTATCAAATTGATTTTCTACTCCAAAGGCATATTAAAACCAATCTAAAAAGATACATTAATAATTTTAGTTTATTCAGCATTAAATTGAGCTTGGTTATATAGCATGAGGCTGTATATTCTGCAATATTTACATTTTGGTAAAGTCCTTCAATGAATCCAAGCTCTGCAAGCTGAGATAACGTGCATTGCATTGATGCATTCACACAATTTCACAGTAACCATGAGATGAAACAAAGTTCAGGAATATTCCTTTTATCCCATTGTTTTGGAAAGCTATGTACACTACAAACTGTATGATTATTTGAAGAAAAATGCATCTGTACCAGGCTCTAAGTGTGAGGAGGAAGGGCAAGCAGTAAAAAACAAAAGTGAAACCTAAGCAGCTGACAAACCTTGTGATCTCTCTGCACATATCTTGAAGAGCTTTATTCCTCCCTTGAGGAGCAAAATGTCAGCAATCCATAAAAGAGACCCAGTTTGGGAATATTTAACCTGACGGCTTATTCTAAGTAGGAAACCTTTTTTATTTTGTTTGCAAATATTAAATATTCTAACTACCAGCAAGAATGGGTCTTTACATTTAAAGAGCACCTGTCATTTCAGATCCATCATGACAGCGTCCGTTAGCGGACATCCACTCGCCTGCTGCCGCCACGTCCCTCGCCTTGTGTCACTGCCGCATCACTAGCCGTTCCATTAAAGTAAATGGGACTGTTGGTAAATCAACAGCGGGTCAGAGGAGGAGCTGCTCTGGGACAGAGATGATGGTTTCTCTTTAAAAAGTATGATTTAAATCAATCTACCATGGCCCCGCCCATCGTCCCTTTGATCCGGTGAAGTTGTCCTGTCCCCTTAGCAGAAAAACACCCCCAAAGCATAATGTTTCCACCTCCATGTTTGACGGTGGGGGTCATAGGCAGCATTCCTCCTCCTCCTCCTCCTCCTCCTCTCCTCCTCCTCCTCCTCCTCGTCCTCCTCGTCCTCGTCCTCGTCCTCGTCCTCGTCCTCGTCCTCGTCCTCGTCCTCGTCCTCGTCCTCGTCCTCGTCCTCGTCCTCGTCCTCGTCCTCGTCCTCGTCCTCGTCCTCGTCCTCGTCCTCCTCCTCCTCCTCCTCCTCCTCCTCCTCCTCCTCCTCCTCCTCCTCCTCCTCCTCCTCCTCTCTCGCCCAGTCTCTCCTCTCCTCTC